>NC_065585.1:121085931-121385931 GCF_024542745.1 Macaca thibetana thibetana
CGAAGTGCTTTCATTTGTCAACCATAGGTAGGCATGTATTAAATCACTGTCACACCCTCTCTAATCTCCTTAAGTAGAACAAATACCCTTGACAAGAAAGCTACAGTGCCTTCTAACACCACATCACTGATGTCACTGTTAGGAAGTGGGAGAACAAAGCATTGCTAAAACTGTATACTGAGTGTTGGTCTAATTAGAGCTTAAAAGCTACATGGTAAAATGTGTATGACATTACGTTGTTTGGGGCCCTCCCAGAATTGTTATTCACATTGAGTATAAAGATAGTAGCCTGCAGTAAGGGCCATTATAAGAAACAGTCATATCAAACTACCTCAACTTTTTTTTTCTTTTTAACATCTTAACTGAAATAGAATTCATATACCACAAAATTCACTTGTTTAAAGTATACAAGTCAAAGGTTTTAATATAGAGTTGTGCAACCATCACCGCAATCTGTGCTTAGAATATTTTCATCACCCCAATGAGAAACCCCCCACTTATTAGCAGTCACTTCCCATTTCCTTCCCTCACCTCTTCCCCTTAATCCTAGTCGAACACGAATCTACTTTCTCTGTAGACTGGTCTGTTCTGGACATTTTATACGAATGGCATCATATAATATGTGGTCTGTAGTGACTGACTTCTTTCACTTAGCATAATGTTTTCAAGGTTCAGTTATGTTGACATGTATACCTGCATTTCATTCCTTTTTATGGCTGAATAGTATTCCATTGTGTTTATCACATTTTGTTTATCTAGTTTATGGACAATTGCTTTTTTCCACCTTTTGGCTATTATAAAAATGCCATTTTGGGCTCTTATGATGAATGTCATTTATGAACACTTGTGTACAAGTTTTTGCGAGGACGTATTTTCTTTTCTTTGTGGGGTATGTAGCTGTGACTGGAATTGCTGAGTAATAAGTCAACTATATGTTTCATCATTTGAAGAACTGTCAGAATGTTTTCCAAAGCAGCTGTACGTTTTACATTCCCACCAGCAGTGTTAAGAAGGTCCCAATTTCTCCACATTCTCATCAACACTTCTTATTAACTGCTGTCTTTTCACAGCCATCCTACCGACTATGAAGTGGTATCCCATTGTGGTTTTGATTTGCATTTTCTGAATGTCTAATGATGTCAAACATCACTTCATGTGCCATTTGTATGTCTTCATGGGAAAAATGTCAATTCAATTCTTTACCCATTTTTAACTGGGTTGTCTTATTATTGAGTTGTAAGAGTATATTTTCTAGATACCAATCTCTTAGGAGATATATGATTTGAAAACATTTTCAACCATTCTGTGGGTTGTCTTTTCATTTTCTTGATAGCACCATTTGCAGTACAAGAGTTTTTAATTTTGATGTAGTCCAATTTATAACTGATCTGTTTTAATCTGATGGTCTTCATGAATCTTGTCCTGTCCTTGGCTTTCCCCACTATTTTGGCTATTGGGATTCTTAGAGTCAAATTTGTGGCTAACTATTGGCTTTATTTTTGTTTTCCCTTGTGCTTCAATTTCCAAGCATATGTATTTTACTCCACTGTGTTTTATGTATACTGTAACTCATGCCAGTCCCTCTTAGATCAAGGTGGGGCATATATGAATGTATGTTACATGGCCATATGGGATATTGTTGGTTATATGAATAAAAGTAAAGTTATATGAATAAAAGGTCTTTTTTAGTTAATGCTCCAGTTTGCCAATGAGCCGGTGGAACTGAGACTCCAATGTGAAAATAACAGAATAAACTCACTTCCTGTGAATCAGTAAGAACAAGAAACTCTAAAAAGTTGGCTCCAACTTTACCTTTGTTCTCACATATCATTGAAGATTTCTATCAATTTTGGAAGTATCAATAAATGGTCCTATCTTGATTAAAACACTTATATTCAACTCATACATTGGGGCTGAGCCCAAAAGATGACCAAGAATTAGAAACAAATTTCCAAATAACATAGCTATATAATTCTGTTGCTCAGCCCTGATTTGAAGATTTGCTTTCTCAAGGTTTAGACAAAGTTGGTTTCGATTAAAACAACAATTTTGTTGGTCAGCACAATTGCATAATGTTCACATAAGGATGCTATAGGACATTCCTTTTTTTCTCTTAACTCATGTTACTGCCTATTCCTCTAAGATATCTTTGTTATCAGAGTTGCTCTCGGAATATCTCAGATGACTAATTACCAAGCAAAACAATGGTGGGAACATATTCTGCTTACAAAAAAAACCTGCACATTTATTTGAGAAAAATATTCAACTGGAAATAGTTTACTGATACTTTCTGTGAAACTAAAGGAACTAGGAAAATAAACTATACTTCCAAAGAGAAAATGTTCAGACTTTCTTCTAAATAGCTGAACTTTAATATTTCAGAATTCAATTTGAAAGAGAAGGAGGAATTGAATTTTATAAAAAGAAAAAAACGGCTGGGCGTGGTGGCTCACGCCTGTAATCCTAGCACTTTGGGAGGCTGAGGCGGGCGGATTGCCTGACCTCAGGAGTTTGAGACCAGCCTGGGCAACATGGTGAAACTCTGTCTCTACTAAAATACAAAAAATTATCCGGGTATGGCGGCATGCGCCTGTAGTTCCAACTACTTGGGAGGCTGAGGCAGGAGAATTGCTTGAACCCAGGAGGCGGAGGTTGCAGTGAGGCAAGATCGTGCCACTGCACTCCAGCCTAGGCAACAGACCAAGATTCTGTCTCCAAAAAGACAAAAAAAAAGGGTTTGTCCCTATTAGTCAATAGCAATGAAATTTCTACAAAAGAAAAAGGACTCCTATAAATGGCAGGATGGCCAGGCACAGTGGCAAATGCCTATAGTCCCAGTCACTCAAGTAGTTGAGGCAGGGGGATTGCTTGAGCCCAGGAACTGGGTACTGCCGTGAGCTATGACAGCACCTGTAAATAGCCATTGCATTCTAGCCTGGGCAACTCTGTCTCTTGGGAAAAAAAGAAAAAAGAAAAAAGGCCAGATGAAGGATGATGTGGGAAAAAACACTTAAGTAGAAACAATTCAACAAAACAAGGGGAGCAAAAAAAAGCAGTGAAACTTTAGTTTAAGATATTAATGCTTCAACACCAATTTTCTTTTTTTTTTTTTTGGAGACGGAGTCTCGCTCTGTCGCCCAGGCTGGAGTGCAGTGGCGTGATCTCGGCTCACTGCAAGCTCCGCCTCCCGGGTTCACGCCATTCTCCTGCCTCAGCCTCCCGAGTAGCTGGGACTACAGGCGCCCACCACCTCGCCTGGCTAATTTTTTTGTGTTTTTTAGTAGAGACGGGGTTTCACCGTGTTAGCCAGGATGGTCTCGATCTCCTGACCTCGTGATCCGCCTGTCTCGGCCTCCCAAAGTGCTGGGATTACAGGCTTGAGCCACCGTGCCCGGCCAACACCAATTTTCATACCTAGTGTCAGTCACCCAGTAATGTGATCTCCTGTCTCTTCCCTTTGTATGTTTATTCTCACAAACACCAATCTTTTCATTCCAGGATTCCAGAAAGCCCTTTCCTAAGAAGTCGGCTCCTGGGTAAATTTCAGAATTGGTACTCTGATTGAAGAGGTGATTTTGGCACTGGAATAGAATATGGCTGCACAGAAAGAGGCAAACTCCCTCTCTGATTGAGAAACTGCAACCCTCTCAAACTGTTTTAAGGTACAAAATATACACGAGGCATAGCATGTGCACAAATCTGAAGTGTACAGCTCGATACATTCTAACCTATTTATACACATGTCTAACTAACACCATGATAGGGATACAGAACATTCCTAGCACTCCAGATGTTCCCTGTGCCCTTCTGGGACAATATCCTCCCACCAGAGAAAGTGACATTCTGACTTTATTATCACTGATTAGTCTAACGGTTCTTAAATGTTATATAAATCAGACAGTCTGTGCTCTTTTGTGTCTGGCTCTTGCAGTTTACTGTAATGTCTATGAGATTTAACCATGTTGTAGCATGTGTCCATAATGTGCTATTTTTTATTGCTGAGTATTATTCCATTGTATAAATAGAATACAGTTTATTTATATTTTAGAATACAATTTATTTATGTAGTCTACCATTGATGGACATTTGGGTTGTTTCCAGCTTTGAGCTATTATGAATAAAGCTACAGTGAACATTCCCAGCATAACCTTTGGTGAACACATCCAGTTTCTCTTGGATATATACCAGGTGTGGAACTGCTGGGTTACAGGGTAGATGTACGTTTAGCTTTACTGCCCAATAGTTTTCTAAAGTGCTTGAATCAATTTACAAGCACTTCAGCAGCATACCTAGTTCTAGTTCTCCACAAACACACCAATACAATACTTGGTATTGTCAGACTTTTTTTTTTTTTTTTGGAGACAGGGTCTCGCTCTGTTGCCCAGACTGCAGACTGGAGTGCAGTGGCACAATCATAGCGTACTACAGCCTCGAACTCCTGGCCTCAAGTGATCCTCCCACCTCAGCCTCCCAAAGTGCTGGGATAACAGGTGTGAGTCACCACGCCCTGGCCCAAACTTTTAATTTTTAGCTGTTCTAGTGGGTATGTAATGGTACCTCACTGCGGTGCTTTGTGTTTTTTTTTTTGAAACAGAGTCTTGGCGTGATCTCGGCTCGCTGCAACCTCCATCTCCCGGGTTCCAGTGATTCTAGTGCCTCAGCCTCCTGAGTAGCTGGGATTACAGGAGTATACCACCATGCTCAGCTAATTTTTGTATTTTTAGGAGAGGTGGGCTTTTGCTGTGTTGGCCAGGCTGTTCTTGAACTCCTGGCCTCAAAAGATCTGCTTGCCTCAGCCTCCCAAAGTGCTGGGATTATAGGCGTGAGCCACTGCTCCCAGCCCTCACTGTGGTTTTAACGTCTACTACCTAGATTGAAAACTATAATAATATTAACATCTTTTCTTTTTTTTTTTTTTTTGAGACAGAGTCTTGCTCTGTCGCCCAGGCTGGAGTGCAGCGGCGCGATCTCTGTTCACTGCAAGCTCCGCATCCTGGGTTCACGCCATTCTCCTGCCTCAGCCTCCTGAGTAGCTGGGACTACAGGCGCCCGCTACCAAGCCCGGCTAATTTTTTATATTTTCAGTAAAGACGAGGTTTCACTGTATTAGCCAGGATGGTCTCCATCTCCTGACCTCGTGATCCACTCGCCTTGGCCTCCCAAAGTGCTGGGATTACAGGTGAGAGCCACCACGCCCAGCCGATCTTTTCATATGTTTATTGGCCACTGATTTTTTTTGAGATGGAGTCTCACTCTGCCACCCAGGCTGGAGTGCAGTGGTGTGATCTCAGCTCACTGCAACCTCCGCCTCCCGGGTTCAAGCAATTCTCCTGCCTGAGTCATCCGAGTAGCTGGGATCACAGGTGCCCACCACCACACCTGGCTAATTTTTGTATTTTTAGTAGAGATGGAGTTTCACCATGTTGGCCAGGCTGGTCTCAAACTCCTGACCTCAGGTGATCCGCCTGCCTTGGCCTCCCAAAATGCTGGGATTACAGGCATGAGCCACTGCACCGGGTCTATTGGCCACTTTGATATCCTCTTTTGTGAAGTGCCTGTTTAAATCTTCTGACCATTTTTGAAATTTGTTTTTTCCTATTGATTTATAGTTCTTTATACGTTCTGGATACAAGGGCTTTGTGAGACATGTGTATTGCAAAAATTTTCTCCCATGTTGTGTCTTGCCTTTTTCCTCTCTTAATCATGTATTTTTAAGAAGAGAAGTTCTTGATTTTAATGAAATTCAACTGGCTTTTTAAGGTTAGTACTTTTTGTGTCCTACTTAAAGACTCTGCCTACCCCAGTGTTTACTCTCCATATTTTCTTCTCGTTTTACTATCCTGCTTTCTCACACTGAAGTTATAATAAGCCATTCTGATTTAGGTTTTCTGTATGGAGGGAAGTAGGGGTGAAGATTCATTTCCCCGCTTATGGTATAACCAACTGCTCTCGTGGCATTTACTGAGGAAAGCCCCCGTTTGTAAGTGTGTGCTGACTGTTAGGTTACAGGAGCACACCTTCCATGGAGGAGAGCTCTCATACTCACCCGTCTCGATAGTCTGCTTGCCTCCTGAGAGGACACCCAGAGGGAGCGTGCCTGTGGGAGTCAGGCCCTTGAGAGTCAGCACACTCTCACTTTCTTGCCTGCAAAGGAAGACCAAAGCCCTGGGTTAATGCCAGGGAACCCTCCATTCAGCAACTCAAAGATATTGAAGGAAGTGAAGAGAGCAGAGATGGAAGATAGGTTCTCCTACCTCCTAACCCTTCCCTGACTCAAAGAAAGGGATGTTTTCCGCAAATATTTTCATTTTAAACAATCAGCCAGTTCTTGTTTTTCAATTAGAAGCACTTAACAGCCAGGCACTGTTCTAACATTTCCCATATTTTATCCCATTTAATACACCTAACAACCTGTGCGTTAGGTCCTATTATTATTTCTGCTTAACAGGCAAGGAAACTAAGGCACAGAGATGAAACCCAAGATCACACAGATAAGAGGTAGAGCCAGAATTTGAACACAGGCAATCTGGTTGGAAAGTCCACACTAAACCACTACATTCACTACATCTAAGCTACTAACAAATTGAATGTTTGATGGAACATTTTTAGTCGCTTTAACATGTTCATTTAATCTGCACTCGACCTAAAGACCTGCAGTTTCAATACTAAATTCCAATTCTAAAAAAACTGTTCTGAATTCGATGTCTAATTTACTCTCAAAATGCCTTTAATCCACACTGTAATGACAGACATCCTTACCGAAGAATTGAAAAGACCCGTGCCATCTTCCCAATGGCTCTGATCTTACTCCTGATGACCTCCTTACGAACTGTAGTGCTTCCTTAGAGAATACAAAGAATAAGTAAGTTAAAGGGATGTGTTAATAGGCTGCCTTTAAAAAATTCAGGATGAAGTGTCTTAAGTTAAAGAAACAATTGTTTTTAAAAAACAGAAATGAAGGCTTAAGTTTGTTTAAACAAACAAAAATCTCAGGAAGTTCTAAGGAGCAAGAGAAAAAATGACCCAGAAGATAAAAAGATGAAGTAAAAATGAGAGGCCACAAAAGAGACAGACTGGGTGGATCTATGAGAGGTGGGAACTTATTTGTGGTTGTGAAACGTAGAACACAGTAAAGAATGAAACACACACATACATAAACAAACCTCACCAAGAAAGCTGCTACAGCAAAGATGTCTTTTGACAATGCTGTGGGCCACCTTAGGGTGCGGGGTTTGGCCTGCCAAATGGCAAGTGATCATTCCAGCAGCTGTCTTCTGTACGTAAACACAACACCCAGCTAGCTCTCCTGAACTTAGTGAGTGCTGCTTTCATTCTATAATCTTCACTTACATTAGTGAATTATTGCCTCACAATACTACTTACAACCGTGCACTATTTTAAAAAGCAACAACAGAAAAAGTTAACGTGAGTCTTTATGGCTTTTTCTTATCTAGGATTCTGAAAATAGCCCACAAATGAGAAGCCAAGGTCCAGCATGCACCAGGTATCTACAGTCAAAAGTCAGAAAAAGAAACATGGCCTCTCCTTCCTCACATCCAACCCTCAACACCCTGCCGGATCATGCAAGAGGTCCAGAGAAAACATACACATTAAAACTGAAGGGGAGGATGGAGAGCCTTTCTGAAATTATTTAACTACCAATTTTAAAAGTCTAACCAATAGACAACTGTGGTGGGACAGAGAGTAAGCATTAAGCTCTTAGCACAGTTTAGTCGGATACCTTTCTGATAGCTTGGAATGTAGTGATCTTCAGGGAGAAGAGACACCAAGAAACAAGGAGATGAAGACAGAAATATGAGAAGAGAAATTTATGTTTACATGGAAAAGAGAAAAAAAAAATCAAAGTGAAATGCAATGAGAGAAACAGGCTATTATCTTTACCAGCTCATAAGAGATATCCTTGGAATCATGATGCAACATTAAATTACAAATTTATTTTGTCAGTAGTTTCTTCCATTTCTTAAAAGTTTACGGTTTTACATTAATTCACATCTATGAGCATCCAACATTTTCTACCCCCACACATCATGAAAATAACATTAAATAAAGATATAATTTGTGGAATAAATGATGGCAAAAACAAGGAACAAAAACGGAGGACAGAACAGTTAACAAATCTCTTTGTAGGAATAGCATGTTTTTTTGTTTAATGGATTCTACAGCTTCACAGCTTCTTTTTCAGGGGATATAATCATTCTTCCCTTTTTTTCTTTTTTGTTTTTTTTTTTTTGAGATGGAGTCTTGCTCTGTCGCCAGGCTGGAGTGCAGTGGTGCGATCTTGGCTCACTGCAACCTCCACCTCTCAGGTTCAAGCAATTCTCCTACCTCAGCCTCCTGAGTAGCTGGGACTACAGACGCGCGCCGCCACATCCAGCTAAATTTTGTGTTTTTAGTAGAGATGGGGTTTCACCACATTGGCAAGGATGGTCTCGATCTCTTGACCTCATGATCCACCTGCCTCGGCCTCCCAGAGTGTTGGGATTACAGGCGTGAGCCACTGTGCCCGGCCCATTCTTCCTTTTTATTTATTTATTTATTTTTATGTTTGTGGTGGTAAAGAATAGGAAATACATGTGTTTTTGTTTGTTCGTTTGTTTTTTTGAAACAGGGTCTTCCTCTGTTGCCAGGCTAGAGTGCAGTGGCAAGATCTCGGCTCACTGCAACCTCTGCCTCTCAGGTTCAAGTAATCCTCCCACCTCACGCCCCCAAGTAGCTGGGACCAGAGGCACTCGCCACCACATCTGGCTGATTTCTGCATTTTCAGTAGAGATGGGGTTTCACCATGTTGCTCAAGGGGATATTCGGTTTTTCTTTTGTTTTTCACTTGGCTGCACTACTTCCTCAAGAAGAACTGGTTCCTTATAGTGATCTCCTATACCATAAATAAATACACTCGCAAGCTATCTTCCATATGCTGTTGATTTTCAGTGCAGAACCTGAAGCATGAGAGTGTACGGTAATTTCCTCTAGATTCCCAAAGGGAATTCTGTTTTCTCCATGATGGAGATGGTTTATCCTCACAGTTAAGGGAACCAACTTAGCACAGAGCCTGGATAGGATGAGGCCGGTTTGTGCTTGGGTAACCACCACTTTTCCAGAATCTCTTGCATTCTCAGACAAGTCAGGACCTACCTTTACAATCAAACCTCCCACAGCACACTAGGAAAAAAGTACTTGGCTACATATATAATAAAATGTTACTGAATAAAAAGATTCCTCACACGCCAATAAGAAAAAAAATCAAAATGGGGTTGGGCGTGGTGGCTCATGCCTGTAATCCCAGCACTTTGGGAGACCCAGGCAGGCAGACCACTTTGAGCTCAGGAGTTCGAGACTAGCCCGGGCAACATGGTGAAACCCCATCTATACTAAAAATACAAAAATTAGCTGGTCGTGGTGGCACGCGCCTGTAATCCCAGCTACTTACAAGGCTGAGGCAGGAGAATCACTTGAACCCGGGAGGTGAAGGTTGCAGTGAGCCAAGATCGCGCCACTGCACTCCATCCTGGGTGACAGAACAACACTCTGTCTCAAAAAAAAAAAAAAAAAGGATACAAGATATGAATTGACAAGTCACAAAAGAGAGATAAACATGACCAATAAACACAAGAAAAAATTGTCCATTAGTCTCATAAAAATATAAAGTTTTAATTAAAAACTTAATAACACCAGACTATAACGAGTATCATAAAGAGTATTGGAGACCGCACTGTGACTATACACCCTGCAAAATGTAAAGTGGTACAGCCTTTCTAGAGGCTGTATCAGAAATTTCTATCTGTATCAGAATTGAAATTTTAAGTACTAATTGACACAGATATTCAATTTCTAGAAATTCATCCTATGGAAATAAGGAGTGTTATTCTTGATTTTCTAATATTGCTTTACTTCCTTTCATCTGACATATTTATTTACTGTTTTTCCTCCCTGCACTAGCAAATAAGCTTATTGAGAGCAAGGACCTAAACAGTACAGTACTTGGTATATATCAACCATGTAATAAATATTGGTTAATAGAATGTGTACATTTTTATCTATACAAATTTTCAAAACTATATGGGTTTTGTCAGCAAAAACTTTGGAAAACCTCCAATATCTAACACCACTGGGATTAGATAAAACATTGATCAGCATGGACAACTACAGATCCATTAGAAATTAGTCTACAAGAAACTCCACAAAAACAGTAAGTGTACTAGATCTTATTACATGACCTCATTCTCATTAAAAAGAAAAAAAACAGAGGAAAGCTATGTGCAGAGATAAAAGACAGCTAACACAGTATACATTAAGATGTTAACTGTGGATATCTATAAGATGATGGGATTATGGGTGACTTTTTTTCCTTATTTATGGTTTCTCGTATTTTTCAAATTTTATTTTTCCACAATGAACTAAATTTATTTTTAATATGACAAAGAAAATCATTCAAAATAAACTAAAACAACTAAAACCAAAACCGAACCTCTCCCTAGTTTTAGTTTAGAGGAGGAAAACTTTACCTTCCGCTTCATCATCAGAAATCAGTTCGTCATCAGAGCATATGTTGAGCACATTTACCAGCATCTCTGTGACTACGTAAAACAAAATAATCCAAAATTTATGCAATTAATGAGGTATTTTCTCTAAAATAATGTGTATATCTAAATAAACACACGTTAAGTAAGCATGAACAAAAATTATTTATCATTATGTTAGTAACAATAGCTATAAAAAGTAGCATAAACGTAAACTTTCAGATTTAAAAAGAATTTGGGTAGATTACTTGCTCCGGTACAAGTTTGGAGTCTTTGAAGATCTATTGCGTAACTACTTGATTTTACTGAGTTGCTGTTCAGAGCTTCTTCCCATACTGATACACACGTGATAAAATTTTTTCCCATTTTACAAAGTTAAGCCAACAGGCCTACATCCAACAGGCTTAGCTTATGTGAGTAGTTGTACAAATAAAATTGTAAGGACAATAAATTCTGTTTAAATCTCTTCAGTAGTGAAGAAATCTGAGGCAATGACAAGTAACTATGTTGTTTTATCATCTTGATCATAGTAGGTCAGCTACTTTAAATTGATATTTACAGTAAGAAAACCATAATGTATGAAAATTTAAGAACCAATTACATGCCATTTACAAATCTATGTAGAGGCTGGGCACAGTGGCTCACACCTGTAATCCCAGCACTTTGGGAGGCTGAGGAGAGCGGATCACTTGAGGTCAGGAGTTTGAGACCAGCCTGGCCAATATGGTGAAACCCTGTATCTACTAAAATACAAAAATTAGCCGGGCGCAGGGGCACATGCCTATAATCCCAGCTCCTCGGGAGGCTGAGGCAGGAGAATCGCTTGAACCCAGGAGGTGGAGGTTGTAGTTAGCCAAGATTGTGCCACTGTACTCCAGCCTGGGTGACAGAGCGAGACTCTGTCTCAAAAAAAAAAAAAAAAAAAAAATCTAAGTAGAGAACAAACAAAATTAGAAAACATTTCTGAACCTTGCGGGGGCTCATGCAAATATAAGGTGTGCTCAGTCACCAAACAACTGACGAGACACATGCTTTAGTTCTCTTACCTTTTTCCCCAACAAAAGGCAAAGACCATGTGAAAACATCCATAAAGTTTGGAAGCCAGTAGGGGTGTGGAGAACAATTAAACTGCCTGATATTCATGACATTGTTTTCATATTTCAACACAGCAGCTAAAAAGGAAAAAAGCAAGAAAATCTGGCACAGAGGAACATGGCATGGCAACTGATATGCTTTGTACAGCTGTGTACCTGCTACACAGAATTCGAGAACTTTCCATTTGTAAAGTCAGGACTTGACTAGATAAAGCGCAGATGGAAAATTTTAAAGCCTTTTATTTAGTTCATTCTCTTAAGAGTTATTCCAAGGAACAAAGTCACCTGAAGAGCTCATATAATAAAAGTACAAAAGAAACTGAAACTTTGGAGTCACTGCATAGTAACTATCTATATAACCCTCAAGATCCACGAGGAAAATTTCCCCACAATTTCCTTTTATAGGCCAAATGGTTATAATTACAACTCTCCTTTGAAGGCAAATATCACTCATTAAACGGCCACAGCCTGTTTTGCTAGTCATTAGCCTGAGTTAAATATTGTATACACTCTCTGGGAGTTTATATAGTGCAGTTACCAACTCATACTGGAAGATACAAAAGGCAAACTTGGAGCAATTTACAATTAAATGTTCAAAATTAGATTAAATCATCTCTGTATTCAATATAGTGGATTTTAAAATTGCCGATTTCTCCAATACACAGCAGTATATGGCCAGCATGCTATGTTTAATATTAACCGTTCAGATAGTTGCACACATACTTTGATGCCAAACTGATTTTCTTTATATTTTGAAAGTCTTAAAATCCAATTCCTTAGCCTCTATCACCAGCAATGTTGTTTGCACTATTCTCTTAATTATTCCGTGGTCATGAAATAAAATAGGGTGTAACAGTTCTCTAGAAATGACAGATATAGGTCACGTCCTCGTTTCTGTTTCTTTGTTATAGGACAATCTAGTGTTCTTAAAATTTGTTATTGAATGTCTAAAATGCACACCATAGATTATTAAGAAAATAAATTAAAATATAATCTCTAGCTCTTAAAAAGCCTAACACTGGCTATGATGCACACGTTCCATTATTTTCACGTGTATGTATTTATTTAGTTTAGGTAAATACGTCATATATCATTATTCAACAACTCCCTCAATTTCTACACAGGAAAAAGAAGTGGGAGGTGAGTCTCAACAGTGAATGACTGGAAACAAGAGTTTATAAAACTGCTTTTGGGGCCGGGCGCGGTGGCTCACGCCTGTAATCCCAGCACTTTGGGAGGCCGAGGCAGGCGGATCACGAGGTCAGGAGATCGAGACCATCCTGGCTAACACAGTGAAACCCCGTCTCTACTAAAAATAATACAAAAAATTAGCTGGGCGAGGTGGCGGGCGCCTGTAGTCCCAGCTACTCAGGAGGCTGAGGCAGGAGAATGGCGTGAACCTGGGAGGCGGAGCTTGCAGTGAGCAGAGACGGTGCGTCACTGCACTCCAGCCTGGGCGACAGAGCGAGACTCTGTCTCAAAAAAACAAAAACAAAAACAAAACTGCCTTTGGGTGTGTTCCCAGTGGACAGAAGAAAACAAGAAGAATCTTTAAAAATCATGATTAAAGGTCTTTTGTGTAACCAGTGGAACTAAGAAATACCTGTAGATACCAAGAAGTCTAAAGAATATGAGTACTCCTAGCACTTTGGGAGGCTGACGCGGGCAGATTGCCTAAGCTCAGGAGATCGAGCCCAGCCTGGGCAATGTGGTGAAACCCCGTCTCTACTAAAATACAAAAAATTAGCCAGGCATGGCGATGTGCACCTGTAGTCCCAGCTACTCGGGAGGCTGAGGTGGGACAATTGCTTGAACCCCGGAGGCAGAGGTTGCAGTGAGCCAAGACCGCACCACTGCACTCTAGCGTGGGCAACAGAGCGAGACTCTGTCTCTGGGGAAAAAAAAAAAAAAAATATATATATATATATATATATATATATTTCATATATATATATATAAAAGAGGGCAGGTGTGGTGGCACACACCTGTAATACCAGCACTTTGGGAAGCAGAGGCAGGAGGATTGCTTAAGTTCAGGAGTTTGAGACCAGCCTGGGCAACATAATGAGACCCTATCACTATAAAAAAATATTTAAAAATTAGCCAGGTGTGGTGGCATGCACCTGTGGTCCCAGCTAGTTGAGAGGCTGAAGTGGGAGGATCACTTGAGCCCAGGAAGTCAAGCCCAGCAAGTCAAGAGTATCAACAGATACTCTTTCTGATGAAGTTAAAAAAGAAAGTGAGAAAGGAACACCTTCATTACAAATAGGAGATCTAGGGCCACTAACAGTCCTTGAAGACGTTTAACAACACAAATAGTCCACACCATTGACAAGAGAATAAATAAGAATAAAAACCTAAGTTGCTAATATACTGGAAATATCAGGAAAAAGGAAATAACTTAGGGAGAAGTAGAGCATTGTAGGACAGATCAGGCTCAGAGAAGAATGTTAACGTAAATGAAAACATAAGGCTAGGACAGAACTTAAGTCAAAGACATGCTTTTTAAAATAGACAAGTCACTGGAGGACAAACTAAAATGACTGACCCAAATCAGATTTAAATGAGATGTGCCATTCCACAGTTTACTTTTAAACAGAGTAAATATTAATTATATTTTGGCCATCTTTGAAACTTATCTCCCCAACTGCATATACAAGGTATAACTATAAAGTAATGAGACTTAAGAAACCACCAGCTACAAACACACCAGACCTTTGTATCAGATGAGTGTGGTCCTTTGATATCATCACATCAGGTACAATAACAGTAAAATCTGTATTATTATAGTAATTTATATTTTGAACAACACTTTAAGATCCATTTTCCTTATTCCAACTTATCTTCAACAACCCTATATGACAGGTATTTTAAAGATGAGGCTCAGAGAAGTACCTTGTTAAATGTGACACACTTAAAAGTGAAGCAGTACTAGACTGACTCCTTGCTTTGTGTTCTTTTCAGCACAACTTATTGCCTTACCATACAATTAATCCAGAGATGCTGCCATTACTCAAAACGTTTTTGGAACTCCTCTTTTGGAAGTGCCTCCAGAGCCACTGTATCAGCAACACGAGAAAAACCAGTCTCATTACCTTATAATCATACCTTGTTTCTGACCCCAAATGGTATCATCTAGCTTGATCACTCACCTTATTTATCAGTCTTGACTCCGAATGACTTTTGGCTGTCCAAAAATCAAATCCACCCTCAAAGGACGAAGATTTCCCATCATTGAGGATAATCAAAAGAATGTGTCGCAGACTCTGAAGGCAATGCCAAAAGAGGAGTTCCAAAAATGTTTTTGAACAAGGACAGCATTGTTGGAATAGGTGTGTAGCCTCCCAAGGTAACTACTTTGAAGGGACAATACTCATTTGGATATGTTCGTTCTGGCATGTTCATTTTCAAAGTCCTATTAATTTATAGTCATACTTTATAAACAACAAAATAGTTACAGAAATATGAAAGTTTTTTTAGGAGGACCACGGCTTCGATAGAAAACTTATAAACTATTAATCATAAAAGTTTTAAATTAAAAAAAAAGACTTTAACAGGATAAAGTCTTAGAAATAAAATTCCTGGAACAAAAGGCATGTATATATCCATTCTTCTTTTTTCAAATGGGAAACTGAAGATTAGAAAGATAACGTGACTCACCCAAAGTCACAGTATTAGTTTCTGGCAGGGCTTAAACTAAAAATGAAGTTTTTTTTTTTTTTGACTTTGTACACTAGGTCACTCTACCTAGATCATATCTCAAGAAAAACGAAAACAGTTTAACAATTCACAAATATTAAAATACCTATGACTCTGAGATACTGTTATAAATACATTAAATTCACCAAAACCAGTAATTTATGCTAACTATTCTAACATGAGCCTGAAGCAATTTATTCTTCTTATACTTTGATTCTGTAGTATCAATCCGACCTATTATGATCATTATTTATACTCACAAAGAAGCCAGTAATCCTTAGGAGATAAAGACCAAGCAGCAGCATAAATTCTAAATTTCTTGGCCTTTGTTTCAACTAAGACCCCTTTTTTCTTATTTCAAGTTTATATTTTAAAATGAAACAAACACACATACATACATACAATTAAACCAGAGCTCACGTTTACTCATAAATTCAAACTCAAATATTGCTGGACTCCTTTACCTTTATTGTTATAGACATCTAGGTAATTGGGGGCAGAGAAAATTGTAATAAGTGATGGAAAGCCTGTTGCTTGGCTCTTCCTGTACATTCGATACCTGAAAAAGAGATGAAAGCCCGTCTGTCTTCATATTAAATGCAAAGACTCTGCAGTGATATTTGATACAATTTTAATGTGACTTACCCAGTATCTTGGGCTTCATGGGCTCTGATAATTGATAATAAATTATTGTTCTGCAAAAATTCACAAACTGCAGGGTAACTGGAAAAGAAAATTAGAAAACATAAATCCAGAATTAAAACAATTTTTTAAATAGGAAGATGGAGAAAAGTCAATGTGATATCAGCTGATTTTGTTTCAAAATTACAAGTATTACACACTACTGAAATGTTATGAATACATTAGTACTCATCATTCTGTTTTTCTATTTCACTAGTATACCTCACTACAGATCAAACATGAAGACAATAGATAATCCTACAATAGCAAGAGCTCCTCCATCCCATCTTTTAATTTTTGTCTTAATCCATAATGATAATAATACAACACCAAAAACTTTTATCAGTGTCTTGATATTAAAAAGTGCAACAGTAGTGTGTGTGTATATGTAGTAGGTGCTAAAAATTCAACACATACTTTCTTCAATTGTCAAATTGTCAAATTGTTAGAAAAATAAAAGAATGTACTTACAGCTTCACAGGTAATATCAACACCAAGATAATTTTATGCAGGAATATATATATATATTTTTTTGAGATGGAGTCTTGCTCTGTTGCCCAGGCTGAAGTGCTGTGGCGCAATCTCGGCTCACTGCAAGCTTATGCAGGAATATTTTAGGAGTAGATGTAAATATTTTAGCCAACCATATTCTAAAAAAAGATACAATATTCTCATATACACCTAAAATATTCTTGTCTTACTATTACCTCTCTGAATGACAAATACCTGATAGGAAGAACTGGAGTATACAAAGTTAACCTGGAATTACTTAGGCATTAATTATTTAGTTTATTTTAAAAATCTTTGTTTCTCCTTATGCTCATTAGAAAAAATTTACTTTTAAAGTAGATTGTAGGTCACGTCAGCAAGATGGCAAAAGAGAATGTCCCCAGCCCTGGTCCTCCTACAGAAACAATAGTTTGGAAGCCATCCATGACCATAAGTGCCACTATGAGAACCTTGGGGTTGAGGTAGGTGGTTATGAAACCTTGGTGGAGCCCAAGACTAGGAACAGCTGCTTTGAGAAGGTAGGCCCACTGACCTTTCAGCTACAGACCCAGAATCAGCCCATCCCTCGTAAACTTGGCTCCAGTCCTACTTGTCTGCAGCCCTACCACCAACCTGATCCATCCTGGGAAGGAACCATGTCTATTGATGCCCCTAGTAACAGATCAACCAACCAGACCCAACTGCAAACTCAAAGCAGCACTCTGACCTGGCTCCAGCTGTGCTCTACTATGGCCAAGAGGAAGTCCTGTCTTAACAGGGACCTTGTGGAAATCATGCCTGTCCATTCCTCTGGTAAAAGGGCTGCTGATTGGACCCAAACATAAACCCAAACCAGCCTGTGGCCCGGCTTGGGTCCCACCCTATTGAGTTCCAGAAACAGCTCTCCCCATCCATGGGACATACTTGTCCATGCCCCTAGTGGCAGGCCCACTGACTGTGAACCCTAATGTAGCCCCATAAGCTAGCTTCAGCCCTGCTTAATCACAATACCACAGGCAATCCCATCAATCCAGGGACTCAATAGGAGAAGGTATTTACTTGACGAACTAGTCCATAAAAACTGGAAGGCCCCTGCTCCTTCAAATGCATAGACTCCACTGCAAGGCTATATGAATTATAAAGAACCAGGCAAAAATGACATCACCAAAGGAAACTAATAAAGCTCTAGTAACTGGCCCAAAATAAATAGAGATGTATGAATTGTATAACAAAGAATCCAAAATAATCATCTTAAAGAAGCTCAATGAACTATAACTAAACAAAATCAGGAAAGCAATAAATGAATAAAAAGAGATGTTTAATAAAGAAACAGAAACCATAAAAAGAAGCAAATAGAAATCCTGCAGCTGAAGAACACAATGAGTCAACTGAAAAGCTCAAGAGACAGCTTCAACAGCAGACTCCGGCAGAAGAAAAGAAATGGCAAACGTAAAAGATAGGTCATTTGAGGCTGGGCACGATGGCTCACGCCTGTAATCCCAGCACTTTGGGAGGCTGAGGAGGATGGATCATGAGGTCAGGAGATCGAGACCATCCTGACCAACACGGTGAAACCCCATCTCTGATTCACTGATAAGATTATCAGTGAATTTCTCAGCTGAAACCTTGCAGGCCAGGAAAGTGGGAGACAATATATTCAAAGTGCTAAAAGAAAGAAAAAAAAACCCTGCCAACCAGGAATACTTTACTCAGCAAAATTGCCCTTTAAGAATGAAGGAGAGATAAAGACTTTTCCAGAAAGCAAAAACTGGAGTTTGTCACGACTACACCAGCCTTATGAGAGCAACTAAAGGAAGTTAAAGTAGAAATTAAAAGATGCAGCTGGCCGCGGTGGTTCATGCCTGTAATTCCAGCACTCTGGAGGCCGAGGAAGGCACATCACTTGAGGCCAGGAGTTAGAGGCCAGCCTGGCCAACATACTGAAACCCCATCTATACTAAAAATATAAAAAATTAGCTGGGTGTGGTGGTGTATGCCTGTAGTCCCAGCTACTCGGGAGGCTGAGGTAGGAGAATCACTTGAACCTGGGAAGCAGAGGCTGCAGTGAGCCAAGATCGCACCAATGCACTCCAGCCTAGGTGACATAGCAAGACCCTGTCTCAAAAATAAAGTAAAATCTGAGATTAATTACATTAGGTGTGTGAATGGGCAGTAAAGTGTAGAGTTTCTATACGTCATTGAAGGTAATTTCTTCTCAGCTTAAGACAGACTACAATAACTATAAAATGTTTGATGCAAACCCTATGAATGAAAAAGCACAGTAGATACACAAAAGATAAAAAGAAAAGAACCAAAATAACCCACTACAAAAATAAAAATCGAATCACAAAGAGAAAAAAAGAGGAATAGTAGAACCACAAAACAGACAGAAAGCAACCAACAAAATGGTAATAGTAAGTCCTTACCAATCAATCATTACTTTAACTCCCAAATCAAAAGATATAGTATGAGTGAATGGATGAGCACAAGACCCAACTATATGCTGTCTACAAAAGACTCACTTTAGATTTAAAGACACACATAAGCTGAAAGTAAAAGGGTAGAGAAAGGTATTCCATGCAAACAGTAACCAAAAGAGAACATGAGTGGCTAAACTTTTATCAGACAAAATAGACTTTAAGTCAGAAATCATCACAAGAGGGAACAAAAGTCATTATATAATGATAAAAGGGTCAATACAACAGAAAGATATAATCATTATAAATATATATGTACCTAACATCAAAGCACCTAAATATATAAAGCAACAACAGATCTGAAGGCAGACATTAAACAGTAATAAAATAATAGCAAGTAGGACGTGCATGGTGGCTCACACCTGTAATCCCAGCACTTTGGGAAGCCGAAGTGGGTGCATCACCTGAGGTCAGGAATTCGAGACCAGCCTGGCCAACGTGGTGAAACCTCGTCTCTACTAAAAATGCAAAAATTAGCTGGGCATGATGGTGCATGCCTGTAATCCCAGCTACTTGGGAGGCTGAGGCAGGAGAATTGCTTGAACCCAGGAGGCGGAGGTTGCAGTGAACCGAGGTCGTGCCACTATACTCCAGCCTGGGCGAGAGAGCAAGACTCCGACTCAAAATAATAATAATAATAATAATAATAATAATAATAATAGCAAGTAACTTCAATACATCATTCTCAGAATGGATAAATCATCCAGTCAGAAATCATTAAGCAAACAACAGAACTGAAAAATACTATGGACCAAATGGACCTAATACGCATATACAAAACTTTTTGCCAAATAACAGAAGACTACAATTCTTCCCAAGTGTATACAGAATATTCTTTTGGCTATATAATCATAAAGAAGTATCAACAAACTTAAGAAGATGTAAATCATCCTAAGTATCTTTTCCCACCACAATGGAATGAAACTAAAAATCAATAACTGTAAGAAAATAGGAAAATTCACAAATATGTAGAAACTACACATCACACTTTTGAACAACTATTGTGTCAAAGAGGAAATCAAAAAGGAATTTAAAAATTATCTCTAGATAGGTCAGGAGTTCGAGACCAGCCTAAGCAACATAGCAAGACCTCATCTCCTCTAAAAATTTTAAAAACAATTAGCTGGGTATGGTGGTACATCCTGTAGTCCCAGCTACTCAGGAGGCTGAGGCAGGAGGATTGCTTGAGCCCAGGGGTTCAAGGTTGCAGTGAGGTATCACTGTGCCACTGCATTCAGCCTGGGTGACAGAGCAAAACATCCTATTTAAAAAAAAAAAAAAAAAAACCCTCAAGACAAATGAAAACAAAAATTACATATCAAAATGTATGGGATGCAGCAAAAACAGTACTTACACGAAAGCTTATAGTAACAAATGCCAATTTAAAAAACAAAAAAGAGGCCGGGCGCGGTGGCTCAAGCCTGTAATCCCAGCACTTTGGGAGGCCGAGGCGGGCGGATCACAAGGTCAGGAGATCGAGACCACAGTGAAACCCCGTCTCTACTAAAAATACAAAAAATTAGCCGGGCGCGGTGGCGGGCGCCTGTAGTCCCAGCTACTCAGGAGGCTGAGGCAGGAGAATGGCGGGAACCCGGGAGGCGGAGCTTGCAGTGAGCCGAGATCGCGCCACTGCACTCCAGCCTGGGCAACAGCGTGAGACTCCGTCTCAAAAAAAAAAAAAAAAAAAAAAAAAAAAAAAAAAAAAAAACAAAAAAGACCTGAATTCAACAACCTTATCTTACACTTCAAGAAACTGGAAAAAGGAGAATCAAATAAACCCAAAGTTAGCAGAAGAAAGGAAAGTTTAGGGCAGAAATGAATCAAATAGAGAATAGAAAAACAATAGAAAAAAGTCAAAACTAAGAGTTGGTTTTTGAAAAACTAAACAAAATTGACAAACCCCTAGCAAGACTAAGAAAAAAAGAGATACTCAAATAAATAAAAAATGAAAGAGGAGACATTACAATAGATGCCACAGAAATAAAAGGGATCATAAGGGACTATTACGAATAACCATACACCAAAACACTGGAAAACCTAGAAGAAATGGATAGAGTCCTAGAAATATACAACCTGCCAAAACTGAATCAAGAAGAAATAGAAAACCCAAACAGACGAATAGCAAATATGGAGACTGAATCTGTAATCAAACAGCTCTCAACAAAGAAAAGCACAGGACCAGATGGTTTCATGGGTTAATTCTATCAATCATTAAAAAAAGAATTAATACCAATCTTTCTTAAACCTTCCAAAAAATAGAAGAGGATAGAATTCTTCCAAACTCACATTATGAGGCCAGGATCACTCTGATACCAAAGCCAAAGACACCAGAAGAAAGAAAAGTACAGGTATCTTTGATGAACATAGATTTTTAATCCTCAATAAAACACTAGAAAGCCAAATTCAACAACACACTAAAAGGATTATACACCATGGCTAAATGGGATTTATCCCTGGGATAAAAGAAGGCAGAGTATCACTTTGTTCAACCTCAGCTGGGAACATGCATGTGTCCTGGGTGAGTCAAATTTTTTATCTCATTATTCCCAGTAGCTACATTCTATAATGTTGCTGCAAAAACTGAATTAGCAAATAATGAAACACTACTGCTAAGGGAAATACAGGGTAAAGTTCCTGTGAGCCTCTGGTCATAACATTTTCACCCACCAATTAATACATAACCTTGTTTCAGATGTGTTTCTGTCTAATAATACTTCAGGTCATTTACACTGTTGATTCATTAACATCGAACTCATGGCCAAAACCACCTCATGCCTAAACAAAGCTTATATCTAACACTCGCATATTTTCCCTGTAAGACACACCACAGCCTTCTTGTGCTTAGGAACCCGAGACAGCAGCACTTCAGCACTACACTTGGTGGCGATTCTAAACAGTGAAATCACTCATGAAAAGCACAAAAACATAAAACATGTTTCACTAAATAAAACCCAAAAGAATGCCTGTTTACAATATGAGGGCTGCAAAAAGAAGGTAGGGCATCATTTTGTTCAATCTCAGCTAGGAACATGTGAGTGAGGTGGCTCAAATTTTTTGTTGCACTGCACACTGCATTCCCATGAATGATTATGACACCTCTGTAAGTACTGATTTGGGTGTTACAAATACATCTTAGTAAGTGGGGGAATTCACAAATATGAAATCCATAAGTAATGAGAATCAAGTATACATCCACAGGATTAAGTTTTAGAAGTAGAATTTCTAGATCAAAGGCCATGTACAAATGCCTTTGAGAGATATTGCCAAGTTGATGTCCACAGAAATTGTACCAATTTCTATTCTGACAACAATGAATACGTATTATGCTCTTTATTTTGAGCAATGTAAAAAGAAATAAAAGTTAATTGATTTCATCACATTAGTCATTGGAAAACTTGGCATGGAGGAATGAAAAATGGTTATTGGCTGGGTGGGACTCATCCCTGTAACCCCAGCACTTTGGGAGGCCAACCAGGGAGGGGTGCTTGAGTCTATGACTTTGAGATCAGCCTGGGCAAAACAGCAAGACTCTGTCTCTACAGAAAATTTAAAAAGCAGCTGGGCATGGTGGCATACGCCTACAGTGCCAGCTACCCAGGAGGCTGAGGCAAGAGGACTGCTCGAGCCCAGAAGGTTGAGGCTGTAGTGAGCTGTGATGGCGCCACTGCACTCCAGCCCGGGTAACAGAGAGAGACCCTGTCTCAAAAAAAATAAAAATAAAAAATAAAAAAAGAAGAAGAAAGAAAAAAAAGACTGTTTACTATCCATCTGACAACGGATTAATAACCAGAATATGTAAGGAGCTCAAACAATTCAATACAAAAAATCCAATAATCCAGTTTAAAAATGAGCAAAATATCTGAATAGACATTTCTTAAAAGGAGACATAAAATGGCAAACAGGTATATGAAAAGGTATTCAATATCACTGATCATCAGAGAAATGCAATCAAAACTATGATATCATCTCACCCAGTTAAAATGGCTTTTATCCAAAAGAGAGGCAATGACAAGTGCTGGTGAGGACATAGAGAAAAGGGAACCCTCATACCCTATTGGTGGGAATGTTTAGTACACTACTATGGAGAACAGTTTAGAGGTTCCTCAAAAAACTAAAAATTGAACTACCATATAATTCAGCAATCCCACTACTATGTATATATTTAAAAGAAAGGAAATCAGTATATTGAAGAGACATCTGCACTTCCATGTTTATTGCAGCACTGTTCACGATAGCCAAGATTTGGAAGCAACCTAAGTGTCTATTAACAGATGAAAGGACAAAGAAAATGTGGTACATATACACAATGGAATATTATTCAGCCATAAAAAAGAATGAGATCCTGTCATTTGCAACAACATGAATGGAACTAGAGGTCATTATGTTAAATGAAATAAGCCAGGCACAGGAAGACAAACTTCGTATGTTCTCACTTATTTGTAGGAGCTAAAAATTAAAACAATTGAACTAATGGAGATTACAGTAGAATGATGGTTACCAGAGGCTGGGAAGGGTAGTGAGAGGGGAAATGAGATAGTTAATGAGTACAAAAAAACAGAAAGAATGAATAAGACCTAGTATTTGCTACTGTGAGATTTAAACAACAGGGTCACTATAGTGAATAATAATTTAATTGTACATTTAAAAATAACTAGAAGAGGCTGGCCACAGTGGCTCACACCAGGACTTTGGGAGGCTGAGGTGGGTGGATCACTTGAGGTTAGGAGTTCCAAACTAGCCTGGCCAACATGGGTGAAACGCCATCTCTAAAAAACACAAAAATTAGCCAGGAATGGTGGCGGGTGCCTACGATCCCAGTACTCAGGAGGCTAAGGCAGGAGAATTGCTTGAACCTGGGAAGTAGAGGATGCAGTGAGCTGAGATCACGCCACTGCACTCCAGCCTGTGTGACAGAGCAAGACTCCGTCAAAAACAAAGTGAAAAAAAAAAACAACAAAAAATAAAATAAAAGAGTATAATTGGATTGTTTGTAACACAAAGGATAAATGCTTGAGGTGATGGATACCTCATTTACTTTGATGTGATTATTACATGTTGTATGACTGTATCAAAATATCTCATATAACCCATAAATATATATACCTACTATGTACTCACAAAAATTTTTTTTAAATTTTTTTAAAGAAAAAAGGTTTAGAAGAATGCTAAAAGTAATGGTGAAACAAAGTTTCATGTGTGTGTGCATGCATGTATTTTAATGAACACATTACCTTAGCCAAGTAACAGAGATTTTTAGGAAAATAAATATATTATTTGCCACAATAAAATACTGGGATTAAAAATAATTTAGATTTCCAACTTCTCTATGTATTTCTTTTTTTTTTTTTGAGACAGAGTCTTGCTCTGTTGCACAGGCTGGAGTATAGTGGCACAATCTTGGCTCACTGCAACCTACACCTCCCAGGTTCAAGTGATTCTCTTGCCTCAGTCTCCCAATTAGCTGGGATTACAGGAGTGTTGCCACCATATCTGGCTAATTTTTGTATTTTTAGTAGAGATGGGTTTTGCCATGTTGGCCAGGCTGGTCTTGAACTCCCGGCCTCAAGTGATCCGCCCATCTAGGCACCACAAAGAGCTGGGATTATAGGCGTGAGCCACCAAGCCCTGCCTGTCTTCCTATTTTTGAGTGTCTAATCACAATGAAAGCTCCTGTGAAATTTAAAACAACCACCAACTTCCAGGAAATGTACTGGGCTTAGTTCACAATGTCCTGTTCTTTTTATATCTTAGTCTACACTAGTGGTTACAAAAGTTGGAGAGCTTTTGAAAACACAATAGGATTCCTCTCAGACCTAGTATCAGAATCTCTGGGGAAAGAGCCAAGAAAGCTTTGATTTTTTTTAAAAAAGTATATAGATAATGTTTAGGAACAAATAGTCTAGATCACTTAGAGTCAGACGAAAATATCAGAGCACTGCAGGATGTCCAATCATGTTTCGTGTATTACACTTCTTAGGGCATAATATCTAAGAAAATACAAAAAGCCAAACAAATAAGTTTCTTGCCTCCTATTAATCGAAAAATTAAACAGAAGTGCTTATACTACACAGATCTGAAATATAAAATGCTGAAAAATAATCTGATAAAATGAATTACAGTTTCCTTTCATAATTTTCTATCTCAAGGACTAGCTTACCTGTAGAAATAAGAGCACCCTCGGACAGTGTTGTGGGTATAGTGCTCCAAGGTCTTCTCATTGCCATAATCCTCTGAGGGATCAGACCAAAGCAGGTCACACACAGGTCCAAAGGCGGGAGGTTCTGTAAACCTGTTTAACTAGAAGACACACAAAAGCCAAAAGAAAAAAATCAGGAGAGCAAAAGGGCTCTTGGAAATTGGTATGCATTAAAGAAAAACCCCTTCCACCCACAAGAATGTATTAGGAGAGAAGCCAGTGTGCCCCTAAAGGATTTTCCTGCAAGAAAAGGAACATTTAACAATTTTAGATATAATAACTTTTATTATTTTTCTGCAATAATTTTTTTTCTCTTTTCTTTTCTTTTTTTTTTTGAGACGGAGTTTCGCTCTTGTTGCCCAGGCTGGAGTACAATGGCATGATCTCGGCTCACCGCAAACTTCGCTTCCCAGCTTCAAGCGATTCTCCTGCCTCACCCTCCCTAGTAGCTGGGATTAGAGGTATGTGCCACCACACCCGGCTAATTTTGTATTTTCAGTAGAGACAGGGTTTCTCCATGTTGGTCAGGCTTGTCTCGAACTCCTGACCACAGGTGATCTGCCCTCCTCGGCCTCCCAAAGTGCTGGGATTACAGGCTTGAGCCACTGCGCCCGGCCTGCAATAAATTTTTATAAACATCCCTGTCATTTAACCATACTGTAGTAAAGGACCCTCTTACATCCTAATCGTAAAGGAGTACTAATTTAATTCAAATGTGAAATCAACCACTATAGAGATATACAATTTTAGAAAGACTATGACTATATAAAATTAATTTTAATTGTCTAGGTGAGCCAATGTTACCATGAGAGCAGAAATGTTTTACAATGGTTCTGTTCATTGCAAACCTCATTCCAGTGGAGATTTCTTTATTTTAAAGAATGCTAATTTTGTAAGGGCATTTATCCTTTCCATTCTATGCAGTTGAGGTATTTCAATATGAGTTATTAACTTAAGCCTTTAGTCATTGCTGCTTTAGTTAAAAGCATAAAAACCAAGAGAAAGTAAGTAATAGAATAGCTGAATGCCAAGAAGATAAATTTCTACTGAAAGAGCTTTTTATTGATATGATTGATTCAGAATTATAAAATTCATATTTTACTATGTAAGAGAGAAATGCTGGTTATTTAAAAGACAGTGAGGCAAGAGAAAAGCCAGTACATATAGGTACACCCTCTTACCCTAAGGAGACTTTCATTCAGAGAAAATAGTTTTATAAACAGAAAAATCTTTAGTCTCAGTACCTATAAGAGGATGAGTATCCATTACTTTGATTAAAAAAGAGAGAGAGAGAGAGAGACACGTAGAAGAATTCAAAGGTAGAGAAGATAAGATGACTATGTACAATAAAAATTTGTCATCTTTTTCCATAATGAAGATACAGAATCTTGGAAATAATAATCACCAAGGAAGGCAAGTAAAACAATGAAACCGTATCATCTAAAATGTCAAAGCCAATGCATTTCGGAGATGGCAGTGTCCTCAGACCATTCTTTCCAACTTCCTCATTTCATAGAGAAGAAATGTGACAAAGAGGTTCAATAATTTGGTCAAGGTTACACAATTAATGGCAGGACTGTGATTAGAACCCTGGTTTGCTTCCTTTTGCACTGTGATATACTTTAAGTTTCAGGACTATAAGAATGTTAGCTTTCTAGTTGGTAAAAACATAGAGCTCACTAAAAATTATAATTTGTGGTAGATACATATCAAAATGTTAACGGTAGTTATGGTGATGAAATCAGAGGTATCTTCCATTTTCTTACTTTTGATTATCTATATTTTAAAGATTTCAGCTAAAGATATATTGGTTGACTGCAATAAGAAACAAATTTTAGGCTGGGCCCAGTGTCTCACACCTGTAATCCCAGCACTTTGGGAGGCCAAAGTGGGCAGATAGATCACTTGAGGTCAGGAGTTCAAGACCAGCCTGGCCAACATGGTGAAATCCCGCCTCTACTAAAAATACAGAAATTAGCCTACTAAAAATACAAAAACTGGCCAGGTGTGCTGGTGCGCACCTGTATCCAGCTACTTGGGAGGCTGAACAAGGGAGGCGGAGGTTGCAGTGAGCTGAGATAGCACCACTGTACTTCGGCCTGGGTGAAAGAGAGAGACTCTGCCTTAAAGCAAACATCATCAACAACAACAACAACAGAACCCAACACATTTTAAAAATATACTCTATGAGAATAATAAAAGATAACTTACTTTCCTAATGTCATCTAAAGAAGTAATTTCAGGTGACATTCCTCCATGTACACAGAGAAACTGCTGGTTTAAGAGGGCAGCAAGAGGAAGACAGTCAAATGTCTCCATACAGGCATCGTACACCTGTTCCGAATATTTGATTCGACCTAACAAAAAAGGAAAACCAGTCAATGGAAGAAAAACTAAAATGTATCACATTTGAAAAAGGATATAGGCCAGGAGAATATGAAGCTATTTTAAAGCCATTTATTTTAGATAATTTGAGATCACAATTATCTTTGTAAAGATACTTTTGAAAAGCTGTGGATAATACGTTAACAATACCTTTCTCCTCTTAAAGACAAGTGTGACCTTGGATTAACTTTCTAGCTCTGTTGCTTGGAAATGTGATAAGGTGACTGTCCACTGTGTTATTAGGCAACATGGCTTGTGGTAAAAATTACCCAGTTACCTGGTGGGAAGCTATAGCTTTGGGGTCCTCTGAAGGTAGTTTTACAACACACATTGACACTTGATGCATGAGGCTTCTATACCAGGATGGCTCCCTAATCTTCCCAGTATGGATACTGTTTCCTTGTACCTGAGCTGGTGAGATGGGAGGGGGCAAGAGAGACGGAAAGCTGCTGGACTGTGGTATGCACTGCTGTGAGGACCACTCCACTGAAAAGGAACGCCCAGTGCTGCCCTTCCTGACCCTTCTAAGTATATGGATGATAAGTAAGGTCCATGGTAGTCTTGTGAGTCTTTTATGGGTCTTGAAGATCCCTTAGGGGTGCTGAAGATATATAAGTGGAAACTGGAGTCTTAAGAGATATCAATAAAATGTCAGTAATGTTTTGGCTCATGATTTTTAAGGTCTGTAAACAAATTATGTCTTGATTCTATTTTCTCTAAAAACATTTGGCTTAAGCTGATGTGGTGGCTCATGCCTGCAGTCCCAGTGTTTTGGAAGGCTGAGGTAGGGGGATCGCTTGAGGCCAGGAGTTTGAGACCAGCCTGGGCAACACAATGAGGCTTAATTTTTTGTTTTTTTGTTTTTTTTGAGACGGAGTCTCGCTCTGTCATCCAGGCTGGAGTGCAGTAGCAGGATCTTAGCTCACTGCACCTCTGCCTCCCGGGTTCTTGCGATTCTTCTGCTTCAGCCTCCCAAGCACCTAGGACTACAGTTGCATGCCACCACGCCTGGCTAATTTTTGTATTTTTAGTAGAGACGGGGTTTCACCATGTTGGCCAGGTTGGTCTCAAACTCCTGACCTTGTGATCCACCTGCCTTGGCCTCCCAAACTGCTGGGATTATAGGCATGAACCATTGCGCCCAGCCAAGGCCTCGTTTTTACAGAAAATTAAAAAACAAAATTAGCTGGCTGTGGTGGCACACGCCTGCTGTCCAAGCTACTTGGGAGGCTGAGGTGGGAGGATAGATTGAGCCCAGGAGTTTGAGGCTGCAGTGAGCTACGATAGTGCCACTGCACTCCAGCCTGGGCAACAGAGTGAGACTCTGCCTCTAAACAATAAAAAATAAATGTTTGGTTTAATAAATTATATTTTGATGTGGTTGTCAACTTGGGGCTACAGAATAAGGAAATACATCAGCAGGTGGAAGGAGGAGTCTCTACAAATCTCTAGAAAGGAAAAGTCATCAAATAATAGGTGGGAAACTGGAAAATGGGCATTTAAAGAGAAAAAGGAACATCTTCTTCTTCCTTGGCCTTGGTTTCAAAAAGTCAAGCTGAGTTCAGGGATGTGTGTGGGCAGAGAAGACCAGAAGTATAGTCAGGCAGCTCTGCAGAACTGTGAGCTCCTTCTCCTCTTCTAGGATTCTGGGATGATGAGGTGGCCTACAGGACCAAGCTGTATCGAGTGAGTCAGACTATCTAGTTGGTAATTATTTCTGTGTTTATTTCCTTTTTGTGATCTCTAAGCCTTTAGAAAGACATGTTTAAGGATCAGAGCCTGGTCCTGGCAAGGCTTTGGGGAATAAAGTGAAGAATGATGGATTCAGGTTTGGGCCAGACTGAGTACTGTATGGGTGACAGGAATGATTAGAGAGAGATCCCTAAGGAAGGTGTAAACCAGTAGACCACACTAGAGGTTGTAAGGCCTTCCATCCCTGAGTGTGAAGATTTCTCTTTAATGCCAATACTGGGTGATCAGGGTTTGAGTTCATTAAGGGAGCCTGTGGGTTTCTTTGAGGTTTTCAGAACATTTTGTATTGCTGTTATAGCAGTCAGCATCATCTATTCCACAACATATGCTAACTTTATTAGGAGCTCAAAGTTAACAAGAGCCATGTCTTATGCATCGTTGCCTCTGCTTACAGTTACATCCTTATACTCTGCTTTATCTTAAATACTATAAATTTTGCCCATTTCAAAGTAGATCCAGCATTGGCCATAAAGTCTGTTGGAAGTAAAAAACAAACAAAAAACTCTTTAATTTATGGTCAGTGATTGACTTTTTCTCCTGAAAATCCTAGGAACCAGAGTTCCCTCTGTTGCCAGTGTCAGTAAGGAATTCCTCCATGGGAGTTCTACACTTGAATATAGGTAGGAATTTCAATTACTTATTAATTTATGCTCCATAACATCTTACATTGATAAATGCCTTTCAATCCCAAGAATGACTCAAAATAATTCCTTAGCCCACTTCCAAAAAAGAATGCCAAGTCAAGATGGCAAGTAATGAAGTATATTGTTATTTTGTAAATTAAATCAGGAGGTCAAAAATTAAATTAAGCAAAAAGAAGTTCATGTTATATTAATATGTGAATAAAACAGGCTACGAAATGTTACTATCTTTATTTTTTCAAAGTATATGAATTGCATATATAATCACCAATATTTAATTTTCTGAGGGATTAGATTGACAATGGTATCTATAGTTTTCTTAGTTTAGCTGTTCTTTTTTATGATGAATATGTAATCTTTATACAATAACATTATTATACTGCCTTTAAAAAAATTTTTTTTACAGACAGGATCTTATTGTTTTCTAGGCTGGAGAGCAGTAGTGCAATCGTAGCTCACTGTAACCTCAAACTCGTAGGTTCAAGCAGTCCTCCTGCCTAATCTTCTAAGTAGCTGGGACTACAGGTGCACACCACCACACCTAGCTAATTTTTAAAAATTATTTGTAGAGACAGGATCTCAATATGCTGCCCAGGTTGGTCTTCAATTCCTGGCCTCAAGCAATCCTCCTGCCTCAGCCTCCCAAAGCGCTGGGATTACAGGCATGAGGTACTGCACCTGTATCTGGCCTATATTACTTTTATTATTTAAATGTATTGAAGGCTTATGACGTGTCTGTCAGTGAGTTAAGCATGTGGCATGATATGGTGGTAAAGAGAATGCAGTCTGGAACTTGTTGCCTGCTTTGAAGAAACTCAGCACCCTCCACTTACTAGCTATGGGACCTTGGATAAAAATTTTAACTCTCTGCCTTGGTTTCCTTATCTATGGTCATAATAATAATAATAATACCCTGAATTGTAGATTCAGGGTTGCTGTGAGGATTAAATCAATTCATTTATGTCAAATATGCAGAATAATGCTGGCACTTAATACATACTATGTAAGTGTTAACTGATAAAGTATTTAATACTCACAGAAACCCTATGAAGTAGATATTGTTACTGTCTTCATTCAAAAACTGAGGAAATTAGGCTTACTTGCCCAAAGCTGCAAAGCTAGTGACTGGCAGAACTGGGACTTAAACCTGTTCATGCTCTTAATGACCCTCTAATATTCCTCCTAATCATTATTTTTAAATAAGATTTTGATTAGCAGAATCTAAATAGCCAAATACATAATTCCCAGAGGTTAAATTAGCTGATTTAAGTGCTTTATTTTCAAGACAAATTTTTAGGATATATCCCAAAAAACAGTTATTTCTATAGCGAAGGGAAAATGCACTACAGCCATAGGATGACACGGATATAAGTTCTAACTAGTATCAATAATACAATATTAACAAAACAAAATTTTCAACAAAACTCTTTGAAAGCAATTTTGAGAGTCAGCACTACTTGCAAGAAATCACAATCTGGTCTAGTCACTGATGACATATTTGTTTCAATTTTTATTTGCTTTATTTATTATTATTATTATTGTTTGAGACAGGGTCTCATTCTGTCACCCAGACTGGAGTGCAGTGGCATTATCATAGCTTACTGCGGCCTAGAACTCCTGGCCTCAAGAGATCCTCCCACCTCAGTCTCCCAAATGCTGGGATTACAGACGTGAGACATAGCTCAAATTTTAAAAGCCACAAAAGGGTATAATGTACCTCCTGCCCTCTCTCTGCAAGTAACCAATATTAGCAGTTTCCTGGGTGTCTTTACAAAGATATTCTATGCATACACATGCAGATATGTATGTTTCTTCTCTTTCCAAAACATCCTTTTGGTTTTTACACACATGATAGCACATATGTACTGTTCTTTACTTGCTTTTTGCACTTAAGAACACATTTTGGCTATCATGCCACATCTTCAGAGGAAGAGTGGAATTAAGAGTATGCCACCCCAAAATACGCCACTCCGGCACACTGACAACTTTGAGTTAAAGGCACCTGAAAAACCACAGTTGCAAGAAGATCACTCTGGCCTTCGTGCTGTTTCTTCTTCTTTTTTTTTTTTTGAAACGGGGTCTTGTTACATGCCCAGAATGGTCTCAAACTCCTGGCCTCAAGTGATCCTCCCAGTTCAGCTTCCCAAATAGCTGGGATTACAGGCACATGCCACAGTGCCCAGCTCATGCTGCTTTTTAAAAGCAGGAGATGAAATTCTCATTTGAAAGATGCCCTCCCAGAGCAACAGACACTGAGACCTACTTGAAAATGGAGGGTAGGAGGAGGGAGAGGATCAGGAAAAATAACTACTGGGTACTAGGCTTAGTGCCTGGGTGACAAAATAATCTATATAGCAAACCCCTATGACACAAGTTTGCCTATATAACAAACCTGCACATGTACCCCTGAACTTAAAATAAAAGTTAAAAAAACAAAAAGAAAAGAAAGATGCCCTCCGTGTACAAGAAGGAAAATAACATTGTTATCACCAAGGATTAATAGTTGAGGCTGAATTCAAATAACTCTTATCTTCTAGCCTCCTCACATCATTTAGTTCCTTTTTCACAACTTATTACTTTTCGTCCAATTCAGCATGTAAGTGTTCAACTCTGAGTCTCTGGGTCTTCATTTTCTTATAGCGGCTCCCATGTCATGTAGAACTTATATTAAATAAATCCGTATGCTCTTCTCCTATTAATTTATCTTATGTCAATTTAATTCTCCAGCCCAGCTGAAAAACTCTGAGAGTAAAGGTAAAATTTTGCCTCCCCTACAGAAGAGCTTTGTAATTTTTTAACATCTACCCAGTATTTTGCTTTATGGATATGCCACAATCTAATTAGACCAATCTTTTGCTACTCTAAAAACCGCTGCAATGAGCAATGACAAACAATATTTGTTTATTTTTTTTTTTAAATCCAGTTGTCATAACAATACTGCTTTCATTAGTAAAATTACAGGAGTTTCTGGAACTTGTCAGTAAGCTATTTAACTATACATTTTATTTTATTTTATTTTATTTTTTGAGACAGAGTCTCGCTCTGTCGCCCAGCCCAGGCTGGAGTGCAGTGGCGCGATCTCGGCTCACTGCAAGCTCCGCCTCCCGGGTTCACGCCATTCTCCCGCCTCAGCCTCCCGAGTAGCTGGGACTACAGGCGCCCACAACCGCGCCCGGCTAATTTTTTGTATTTTTAGTAGAGACGGGGTTTCACCGTGGTCTCGATCTCCTGACCTTGTGATCCGCCCACCTCGGCCTCCCAAAGTGCTGGGATTACAGGCGTGAGCCACCGCGCCCGGCTAACTATACATTTTAAAACATGGTTCCTGGAAGGGCCGGGCACGGTGCCTCACGTCTGTAATTCCAGCACTTTGGGAGGCAGAGGTGGGTGGATCACGAGGTCAGGAGTTCGAGACCAGCCTGACCAACATAGTGAAACCCTGTCTCTACTAAAAATACAAAAATTACCCAGGCGTGGTGGCGCACACCTGTAATCCCAGCTACTCAGGAGGCTGAGGCAGGAGAATTGCTTGAACCTGGGAGGCAGAGGTTGCAGTGAGCCAAGATCACACCACTGCACTCCAGCCTGGGTGACAAAGCGAGACTCTGCCTCAAAAAAAAAAAAAAAAAACCCGGTTCATGGAAATAAGAAATTCATTTACTTTAGTAGAAACTTTGACCCAGAGCTATGAGCTTGAACCCACAGCATTTATGGAATAATATAAACACGAGGTTCCTTCGAAGAAAATAAATAAATAAATACATAAAAATAGGCTGGGCATGAGGGCTCAAGCCTGTAGTCCCAGCTACTCAGGAGGCTGAGGTGTAGGGACCGCTTGAGCCTGGGAGGTTGAGGCTGTAGTGAGCTATGATTTTACCAGTGTGCTACAACCTGGGCAACAGAGCAAGACCCTGTGGAAAGGAGAGGAGAGGAGGGGAGGGGAGAGGAGGGGAGGGGGGGGGGGAGGAGGGGAGGGGAGGGGAGGGGAGGGGAGGGGAGGGGAGGGGAGGGGAGGGGAGGGGAGGGGAAGGGAGGGAGAAGGGAAGGGAGAAGGGAAGAAAGAAGGGAAGGGAAAAGGGAAGAAAAGGAAAAGACAAAACAAGACAGACACTATGTTTCTTGCTTTCTAAGTAGATAACAATGAAGCAATACTTTTGCAAAAACAAATGATATGTCAAAAATTAACTGTTAGGGGCTAGGCATGGCGGCTCACACCTGTAATCTCAGCACGTTGGAAGGCCAAGGCAGGAGGATTGTTTGAGAAGTTCAAGATCAGCCTTGGCAACATAAGCGAGACTCAGTCTCTACAAAAAAATTTAAAAATTAGCCAGGCATGGTGGCACACACCTACAGTCCCAGCTACTCGGGAGGCTGAGGCAAGAGAATCACTTAAGCTGAGGAGTTCAAAGTTGAAGTGAGCTATGATTACACAATTGTACTCGAGCCTAGACAACAGAATGAGACCCTGTCTCTTAAAAAAATAAATTTTGTTTAACTGTTCGACAAAAAATAAATGTTTGAGGTGATGGATATTGCAGTTACCCTGACTTAATAATTATACATTGTACACACATAGTAAAAATATCACATGTACCTCAAAAATAGGTACAACTATTACATATCAGTTTTTTAAAAAAGGAAAAAAAAGCAGTATACTTTTCCATAAAGAAAGGAATATTTTTTAAAAATCTCTGCATTATACAGCAATTTAAGATTGATACAAGAAAAGCCTTCACCCACCTTCCCCTTAAAAACATGAACAAGATTACAGCTGCACAATCTGAAACTAAGCATCCCTTACTAATTATAAGATGCTAATTCTTGAAGACACAGCGGCCACTGAAGAGAGATCAGCTTATCAGTAAAAACACCCATGCACAGCAACACACATGCTCTCTCCTTATACAGGAATAAAATTTTAAACTTATACTTGAATTTGTGTGCTTGTTCCAAGATTTATTTACATTTCAGATGCAGCATTGTAACAAAAGAAGGACTATCTTGGTAGACAGGAAAAAAAGAAAGCCATCAGGTTTAACTACAGTTAAATCACATGAAAAGCAAATAAAAACCTGAGATAAGAAATTATGGGCAAAAGGAGACACTTAAAATGTTTCCAGGACCTATTGTTCCAGCTTCTGAAAATAGTCTGAACCATTTATACCTGTCAAAAAAATCCCTGATGTTATTATTACACATTGCATCCCTGTATCAAAATATCTCATGTATCCCATAAATACATACACCTACTATACATCCATAAAAATTAAAAATTAAAAAACAATTCTGAAAAGACAGAAGAATAACTAAGAAAAATGTCACCTAAAAAAACCTCTGATATTTAATTCAAAACAAAGGCAGTCATAGGGAGCTTTCTTTACTACGTATCTACTCCTAATTAATAAAATTAGCTGACTTTTATCGAGCATTATATTCCAGGGCATTTTTTAACTGCTATATGCATTATTTAATGTTGCCAGGTAAGAAATGAAAGTGTTAAAGAATACCCCAATGTTTGATTTAGAAAAATAACATAAAATAAAGTATTTCTAATTTTTGTATTTGGTGAAGTGGTTCCCAAAGGATAGTAGAAGCTTCCTAAAGACTCCGGAGCCGTCATTCTTAACCAGCAGCACATAGCTGAACTACCTCGGGTGCTTACAAAGCTTTTCAAATGCTTGGGCCCCAACTAGGTAATTTTTAAATTACCAATTTGAAAAATAATAATAATTATAAAAGTAGTACACAGTGGTGGTAAAAAATAACTCAAACAATACTAGAGAGGATATAAAATTAAAAGTAAGTCATGCATGATGGCATGCACTTATAGTCCCAGCTATCTAGGAGGCTAAGGCTGGAGGATTGCATGAGTTTGAGACTAGCCTGGGCAACATGTCAACACAGCATCTCAAAAAACAACAACAACAACTATAAGTCCTCCTAACCCAACCTCCCACTGTTAATGATTTCTTCTGTACATTATATATTTTTAATTTACAAAGGAGATGACCATTTACATGCTCTGCAAATGGCTTATAAAATAGCATCTCTCCATATCGGCACATATTATGGGTCTATCTTGGTCTGTCTTTCTTTTGTTTTTGGAGACAGAGACTTGCTCTATCATCCAGGCTGGAGTGTGGTGATCATAGCTCACTGCAGCCTTGAATTCCTGGGCTCATGCAATCTTCCTGCCTCAGCCTCCCACGTAGCTGTAACTATAGGCACATGCCACCACACTCAGCTAATTTTTAAATTTTTTGTAGAGAGAGTCTTACTACGTTGCCCAGGTTAGTCTCAAACTGCTGGGCTCAAGCAATGCCCCCATCTCAGCCTCCCAAAGTGTGGCATAAGCCACTGCACCTGGCCACCTTGGTCTTTCAATAGCTGCCTAGCATTCCATTGTTAAAAAGCGTATTATTCATTACTGTCTTGTCGACATTTAGATTATCTTTTTGTTGTTGTTGTTATAATTAACACTGCAGTGAACATCCTTAAGCATCCGTATCTTACTGCCTTTTTGTGAGTATATTTGTGTGGTAGATGAATTCTAAAATGACCTGAATTGATCTACATCTTTGTATGTATAATCCACTCCTCTTTCAGTGGATGAAAACTGTAAGTATGATGAGACTCCCATTATTTTGTCCCATTATATGGCAAAAGACAGACTACCTTGGGAGGGCCTGATCTAATCAGGTGAACATTTATTTATTTATTTACTTATTTATTTTTAGGGACAGGGTCTCACTCTTGTCACTCAGGCTAGAATGCAGTGGCACAATCACAGCCCACTGTAATCGCAAACACCTACGCTCAATCTATCCTTCAGTCTCAGCTTCTTAAATGGCTGGGCCTACAGGCTTGCACCACCATGCAGGCTGACTGAATTTTAAGTTTTTAATTTTCTTTTTGGTAGAGAGGAGGTCTCACTATGTTGCTCAGGCTAGTCTTGAACTCCTGGCCTCAAGTGATCCTCTCCCCTTTGGCCTCCCAAAGTGCTGAAATTACAGGCATGAGCCACCATGCTTGACCTAAGATGAGCCTTTTAAAAACTAAGTGAGGGTTTCTTTCCAGCTAGTTGATCACAGAAGAGAACGTCAGGGAGATGCATTCAGGGCGGCCTGGAAAAAAGCAAACATTCATATTGCAAACTACCACTGGAGGCTACATGTTATGGAACTGCAAGCAATATCCAGAAGCTGAGAGTCATCCCTGGTCAACAGCTAACAAGACAACAGGGACCTTAATCCTACAGTTACAAGGACTGCCAACAAGTGACCTTGGATAAAGACCCTAAGCCCCAGGTGAGAACTGAAACCCTGGAAACACCTTGATTTCAGTGAGATTCTATACAGAGAATCTAGCCGCACTGTGGCCTGGACTTCTGACCTACAATAACTATGAGATAAGAAATGTGTTCTTTTAAGCCACTAAATTTGTGATAATTTTTTATGCAGCATTCAAAAAGTAATACAATCTGCATAATAAATTCCTACAAATGAAATTGCCAGATCAAGGGGATATGCACTTAAAATTTATATATATATTACAAAATTGCTCTTCAAATACTTTACATCTTTGTTGTTGTTGTTGTTGAGACAGGGTCTCACTCTGTCTCCCAGGCTGGAGGGTAGTGGTGATCATGGCTCACTATAGCCTCAAACTCCTGAGCTCAGGTGATCCTCCCACCTCAATCAGCCTCCTGAGTAGCTGGGACTACAGGTGAGTGCCTCTATGCACAGCTAATTTTTTGTGCTTTTTTTTTTTGTAGAGATGGGGTTTCAACATGTTGACCAGGCTGGTCTTGAACTCTTGGGCTCAAGTGATCCACTCACCTCAGCCTCCAAAAGTACTGGGATTATAGGCATGAGCCACCATGCTCAGCCTACACCAATTTAAACATCCACCAACAGTAGATTTAAAACTTCCCGGTAATTATCTGCTGATTTAAAGTGTTTAATCCAAGGATCTGTATCTTGCCCTCTTGTAGCTGACTTTTTTGACAGAGGGACTTTTTAAAAAGTGATTATCCTCTAAAATTTCTCTTAATAACAAAGACCTTTTCTTTGAGGCTCTACTAGGAGGGAGGCTGTCATTACAACTGCCATCTCCAATGTAAGAAGCTACTGGTAGCGAGAATTCATATGAGCGTATAACACACTATAAATAGCAATCTACCTGTCAGTAAATGGATCTGTGGCAGATGAATAAACTCTGAGTCTCTGAAAACAAATGTAAAAGTTTTTTTAACTTTGAAAATTATTTTTGGATCCCAGCACTTTGGGAGGCCGAGACGGGCAGATCACAAGGTCAGGAGATCGAGACCATCCTGGCTAACACAGTGAAACCCCGTCTCTACTAAAAATACAAAAAACTAGATGGGCGAGGTGGCGGGCGCCTGTAGTCCCAGCTACTCGGGAGGCTGAGGCAGGAGAATGGCGTAAACCTGGGAGGCGGAGCTTGCAGTGAGCTGAGATCCCGGCACTGCACTCCAGCCTGGGTGACAGAGTGAGACTCTGTCTCAAAAAAAAAAAAAAAAAAAAAAGTTTATAATAGATTCTTCTAAGATAATAATCTGCAGAAAAATCTGAATAAGATACAAAATGAAATCCATGATCAAAATATCAACCATACGAACACTAAAGTATATTTATATATTCAGGATTCATTAAAAGGGGTAGATTTTAGAGCCATATGGGACCCAAGAGATTAGTTTAGCTTATTTTATAGAGAATATGCTAACATTTTAGAAGTCAAAACAGGTAAAATTTTGCTTTTGTTTATTTCAGTACTTTCATCACAAAAATAAAAAAAAATTTTGGCGTATAACCCAATATACATATTTTCTGGAAGACTACTTCAGAGTATGTCAAAAGTCTTTAAAATGTGCATGCCCTCTAACCCAGAAATTCTTTTTTGAGAGTTTGTTCTGAAGATACAAATCATAGATGCTCATTCATTCAAATGAACTCAACCAGTATTTATTAAGCAACTTCGATGAGCAACTAATACTGTTGTGGGTGTTGGGGAAAACAACAGTGAACAAAACGTATCCCTGCTGGCATGAAGCTTACCTTCTGGTGGCAGAGAAAGACAGTCAACTAATAAATATACATAAATCTCAGGTGTTGATAAACACTATGAAAAGAAACAGGGTATGAGGGTAAAATGATGAGATTGTGATTTAAAAAGCAACCAGAGGAGAAAGTCTCGGAAGAAATGACATGAATGAAATAGAATGTATGTCTTATAAGCAGATAGAGATCTGGGAAAAGAAGAACTAAAAATGCAAATGCCCTGGGGCAGGATCTCCCAAACATCCCCAACATAGTCAGCATCATACTGTGTGTCAGTGAGCAGCCAATTATGAGTACTAGATGCTAGTCAAGGAAATCTATGAGTTTGTTTTTTTTGAGACAGCATCTTGCTGTATTGCCAAGGCTAGTCTAAAACTCCTGGGCTGAAGGGATCGTCTAGCCTCAGCCTCCCACTGTGTTGTTTTTTAAATCAGCAAGTAATGTTTTGACTTTCAAAATAATTCTACTTTTTTTTTTTTGAGTCAGAGTCTCGCTCTGTTGCCCAGGCTGGAGTGCAGTGGCAGGATCTCAGCTCACCACAACCTCTGTCTCCCAGATTCAAGTCATTCTCCTGCCTCAGCTTCCTGAGTAGCTGGGATTACAGGCACGCACCACCACACCCAGCTAATTTTTGTATTTTGAGTAGAGACAGAGGTTTCACCATGTTGGCCAGGCTGGTCTTGAACTCCTGACCTTGTGATCCACCTGCCTCAGTCTCCCAAAGTGCTGGGATTACAGGCATGAGCCACCACGCCCGGCCAATAATTCTACTTTTATATTAAACTTATTTTTACTATTACAATAGTACTTACAGTTAGAAACAACCTAACTATCCTATGATTGTTAGTAAATTGGCTACATGTATGATTGTGCATTTGTAAGATAGAATACTTTAAAAAAATTAAAATAACACAAGCCATGTTGTCAAAAATATTTAATGATATGGAAAAAATGCTACTATATTAAGTGAAACAGAAATGTATTAGACACTACATATGAGCCCAATTTTATTTTAAAAATATATACAGATAGATATATATATACCTGAACTATTTCATAATAATGAAAAAGAACGGAAGACCATATTTCAAATAGTGTGATAACAGTGATTACTTCCAAGTGGCATGATTACCAACACTTTTTTTTTTTTTTTTTGAGACGGAATCTTGCTTTGTCGCCCAGGCTGGAGTAGAGTGGCGTGATCTCGGCTCACTGCAACCTGATTATGGACACTTTTATCTTCTTTAGACTTCTCTATGCTTTCCAAATATCCCAAATGAATTATTTTTTAAACAAGGGGGAACCCAAAAGTTATATTCAAAATAAATGCCTTAGAAGATAGTCTTAGTTCTTCGCAGGTGAAAAAAATAACAACAACAGGACAGGAAGCATTTGAATTCCATTAGTTCTTTTTCTTTATGTTTGATTTACTTGGGACAGGTTAAAGGGTAACTAAAAAAGTTCTAGAGGAGTGATTATACTTACATTCCTGTTTGAAGGTGAAATAGTCTGTAAGATGCCTGCATTCATGATTTCCCCGAAGCAGGAACAATGTTTTGGGATGATTAATCTTTAAACTCCATAAATACAGCACACACTATAAGACAGATAAAATTTTCTTTGTGACCATTATAATGCATAAACACAATTTATATAATTCAAATGACTTGCTGTAATGGCATATATCATTGTTACTCCCAAACTGAAAAATGAAACCTTTTGAATGTGATATACTTATTGCCCTAGAATTTGACAGAGTATAGAGTAGCTTTCACAGAAATCTCTCTCTAATCTCTGTTCTCATGTTCTATCTAAATATCTAGAACTCTCTCAGAAAGCCACTCACACATATATTAGTCCTAAAACCTGTATTTAATTTAATTCTGAAACACTAAAGGCATTTCCACTAAGACCAGGAACAAGGCAAGAATATTTACTATCTCTGCTACTGTTCAAAACTGGTGTAAGGGTATTAGCCAACTGAATTACACCTCAATTAGAGGGTTAAGAATGGGTAAAAAATAAAACTATCTCTATTTGCAGATATAACCCCCAAAAATCAATAAAACTAACTCAAATAATAAAATAATTCAGTAAAGCAGCAGGATATAAAATTAACATACAAAATCAATAGCCGTGGGGCACAGCGGCACGCATATGGTTCCAGCTACTCAGGAGGCTAAGGCAGGTGGCTCACTTCAGCCCAGGAGTTCAAGGCCAACCTGGGCAACATAGGGAGACACCATCTTAAAATAAAAAAAAATAGGGCCAGGCGCAGTGGCTCATACCTGTAATCTCAGCACTTTGGGAGGCCGAGGTGGGCAGATCACCTGAGGTTGGGAGTTCGAGACTACCCTGACCAACATGGAGAAACCCCGTCTCTCCTAAAAATACAAAATTATCCGGGCATGGTGGCACATGCCTGTAATCTCAGCTACTCGGGAGGCTGAGGCACGAGAATTGCTTGAACCCGGGAGGCAGAGGTTGCCACAAGCCGAGATCACGCCACTGCACTCCAGTCTGGGCAACAAGAGCGAAACTCTGTCTTAAAACAAACAAAAATAGACCTTTTATACAGAAACAATCAACAGAACATCATGGTAGAGAAATCCCCATTTGTAACAGCAACAAAGAGGCCTAAAGACACAGGAATAAATTTAACAAGAAATGTGTAAAATCCATACAAGAAAAAAATTTAAATGTCCCTATAAGACAAAAAAGTAGACATGAAATAATGGAAAGACATTCCTTGTTTGTGGATAGAATAAATCAACATGAAAAGATTACAGTTCTCGGCCAGGCACAGTGGCTTATGCCTGTAATCCTAGCACTTTGGGAGGCCAAAGTGGGTGGATCACCTGAGGTCAGGAGTTCGAGACCAGCCTGGCCAAGATGGTGAAACCCCGTCTCTACTAAAAATACAAAAATTAGCCAGGCGTAGTGGCGAGTGCCTGTAATCCCAGCTACCTGGGAGGCTGAGGCAGGACAATCACTGGAACCTGGGAGGCAGAGGTTGCAGTGAGCCATGATCACGCCACTGCATTCCAGCCTGGGTGACAGAGTGAGACTCTGCCTCAAAAAAAAAAAAAAAAAAAGATTACAGTTCTCCCTAATTTAAGTCATTGAAGTTCCAAGAAAAATACAAACAAGCTATTTTATGGAGTCAGACAAGCTGACACTAAAATTAACATGGAAATATGAACATGCAAGAAAGAACAGCCATGAAAACGTTAAAAAGAGACACCATGAGGGCAGACTAGCCCTACCAGATGTTAAAACATACAAACGTCTATAATCAAAACAGTGATACTGGCCTTATGTAGATAAATATACCAGTGGAATTTTATACTACAGATATAGTATAAAAGTACCTATAAAAACATGGTAAATAATAAAGGTGGTATCTCAAATCACAGTAATAATGATGAACTTTTAAATAAATGGCTCTGGGTCAGGTGGCTGCCATTTAAAAAAAAAGATAAAGTTAGAACCACATCTTACACAATGTACAATAACCAACAAAAGGATGAGCAATCTAAATGTAAAAAGATAAAACCACACAAGTTCTAGAAGAAAACATGAGTGAGTTCTTAAGCCCAGTATAGGTCAAAATTGATGTAGGTAAGAACTGTGTAACCAATGACTAAAAATCCAGACACAATAAAATAAAAGATGGGTAAACGTGACCACACAAAAATGAATATAGGTCAGGTGTGGTGGCTCACACCTGCAATCCCAGAACTTTGGGAGGCTGAGGCAGGCAGATAACCTGAGGTCAGGAGTTTGAGACCAGCCTGGCCAACATGGTGAAACCTCACCTCTACTAAACATACAAAAATCTGCTGGGCATGGTGACAGGTGCCTATAATCCCAGCTACTCAGGAGGCTGAGGCAGGAGAATCGCTTGAATCTGGGAGGTAGAAGTTGTAGTAAGCTGAGATCACACCATTGCACTCCAGCCTGGGCGACAGAGCAAAACTCCATCCCCACAATAATAATAATAATAATATAATTCGTATAGTAAAAAACAATTTGGCCAAACTGACAAAACTACACATTCATTTACCTTTGACCCACTTCTAGGAATCTACCCTAAAGATACACTTCCAACAATATGAAAATAAATATGCACAAGGCTGTAGCATGTGTGTAATAGTAAAACATTAGGAACAACCTAAATGACCATGCACAGGAGAGAGGCTAAGCTATGATACGCTCAAACAATAAAGCACAAGGATGAAGAAAGATCTCTATAAACTGATTTAGAGTGATTTCCAGGATATATTTTTAGATGAAAAAAGCAAAGTATGGCTGGGCATAATGGCTCACAAATGCAATCCCAGTGCTTTAGGAGGCCAAGGCAGAAGGATAGCTTGAGGCCAGGAGTTTAAGACCAACCTGGGCAATACAGCAAGACCCTATCTCTACAAAACATTTAAAAATTAGCCAGATATGGTAGTCACATGCCTGTAGTCCCAGCTATTCAGGAAGCTGAGGCAGGAGGATCCCCTGAGGCAAGGAGTTTGAGGCTATAGTGAGCTATGATCATGATCATGCCACTGCACTCCAACCTGGGTGACACCGTGAGACTCTGTCTCCTAAAAAAAGTACAAGAGTAGCTATAGTATGCCACCCTCTATATAATAAAGAAGATATATGAAATTCATATGTATGTATCTCCTTTGTACATAAAAAATGCAGGAAAGATAAACCCAAAAACTAAAGAGATTGGTTACCTATAGCAGGCATTCAGGCACTAAATAGACTATGAAAAGAATACTTGTTTAAAGCTGAGAGCTAAAACAAGAAGGGAGAGTGTGGCCTTGTTTGGTCTGAGGTGGCAACATGTGCGTTGGGAGACTCAAAGTAGTAGATCACTCTCCACATGTCTACCAGTGACTACAAAAGCACTGTATTGATTTTGAGGTTACAAATAAATTTTAGCAAGGAGGCATAGGCATAGTTGCAGATACAGAACCCATGAATGATGATAATCAATTGTATACACCAATTATGAAATATTCTGTATATATTTCACAGCCTCAAAACACAAGCAAAAATTGAGAGGCTAATATGCTTTGGCAGTGTCCCCACCCAAATCTCAACTTGAATGGTAGCTACCAGAATTCCCACACCCAGGGGACAGTAACTGAAGCATGGGGGCCGATCTTTCCTGTGCTATTCTTGTAATAGTGAAAAAGTCTCATAAGATCTGATGGGTTTATCAGGGGTTTCCACTTCTGCTTCTTCCTCATTCTTGCCACCGCCATGTAAGAAGTACCTTTTGCCTTTTGCCTCCCGCCATGATTCTGAGGCCTCCCCAGCCATGTGGATCTGTTAAGTCCAATTAAATCTCTTTTTTTCCCCAATTTTGGGCATGTCTTTATCAGCAGCATGAAAAAGAACTAATACAGAGGACTATGTTGAGAAACAGATAAATCAATATAGTCATGCACCACGTAATGCTGTTACAGTCAACAACACACCACATACAGGACAATGGTCCCATAAAATTAAAATGGAACTGAAAAATTCCCACATCCTAGTGATGTAACCATCATAATGTCTACATGCAGGCATTACATGTTTGTGGTGATGCTGAGGTAAAAAAAACCTACTACACTGCCAGTCGTATAAAAGTATAGCACATACAATTTATGTACAGTACATAATACCTAATGATAAATTTACTGGTTTGTGTATTTACTATACCATACTTTTTATAATTATTTTCAAGTTTGTTCCTCCTATTTATAAAAGAAAAAGGCTCATTGTAAAACATCCCCAGGCAGGTCCTTCAGGAGGGATTCTAGCAGAAGACACTGTTATAGGACATGACAGCTCCATGACTGTTACTGCCCCTGAAGGCCTTCCAGTGGGACAAGATGTGGAGGTGAAAGACAGTGATACTGATGATCCTGACCCTCTGTAGGCCTAGGCGCGCATGCACGTGTGTGTGGTGTGTGTGTGTGTGTCTTCATTCTTACCAAAAAATTTTAAAAGTAAAACAATTTTTTAATAAAGTTTACAGAATAAAAATATAAGTAAAAATATTTTTGTACAGCTGCATAAGTCTTAGGCCTTCACATTCACTCATAATACCACTTGTAAGCTAAGTGGTATTACAAAAGAGTCAAAAAGTTAAAAAAATTTAAAAAAAAATTTTGGGGGGGTATACTAGGCAAAGAACTTTATTAACCTTCGTTTCAAACTTGATTCCCAGGCTTCTTCGGCTTAATTAGCTGCAAAGAATGAATTGTGCATAAGCAAAAACTGAAAAGAGCTGCAGTGTCCAAGGGGCTTGAGCTTAAAAATATTAGAGATCTAGATTTTATCAGATCCATAAACAAAAATTTCTTAAAAAGCAGTCATAATATAAAATAGCAGCTCCCAGTAACTTCTTCAAGTTTTATCTTCAGAAGTTGACTCAATTCAGTTTGCCTCATGTTGGAAGCCTCATCAAAATTCTCCACAAGATCTGGCACTTCATAATCATCATCCTTTACAGTAGCAAGTGGTGCTTTTCCATCCACAGACTGTTTGGGCAGAGCTTCAGCCAGTCTCCTTAAACTAGTCAGACAGTCTGCACCAAGCTGGCTTAAGATGCTGGGGAGCATTTCCATCAGCTGCTTTGTCTCAGCATGGCCTGTAATGGTGAAAGTGTTTGCTGGCATCTCTGTTGTTAAAGTGGATCACTGTTCCTTGGTTTGTAAACATATTCACCTCTTCAATACCAGAGATATTGTTTACCCCTCACTTCTTTAAGGAAAACTGAAGTTTTTTATCATCTGCCGTGACTGTTCTACGAACCACCTTCTTCTTTCTGCAAGTGGTTCCTTTCCCACCAATGCGCACTTGTGCCTGCAGTTTGGCGAGTTTTTCCTGGCTCATAAATGTTTCTTTCATCTTCTCTCAGCAGATAACGGGCCACGCGGGGGGCTAGAGTTGGTGCTTAGGGGGTCTCAGGTGGACCAGCTGAGATTAGGTGCACACACACAGGGTACACAAGATGGCAGCTCAAAATTAAAAATCTTATAAAGTAAAAAGTTACAGTAAGCTAAGGCTAATTTATTATTGAAGAAAGAAAAATACTTTTTAATAAATTTAGTGCAGTGTAAGTGTACAGTGTTTATGAAGTATCTGGTAGTATACAGCAATGTCTTAGGATTTCACATTCACTCATCATTCACTGATTCACCCAGAGCAACTTTCAGTCCTGTACAATTCATTCATGATAAGTACTTTATACAGGTATTCCATTTTTTATCTTTTTTTTTTTTTTTTACTATATCTTTTCTATGTCTAGATATGTTTAGACATACAATACTTACCCTTGTGTTACAATTGCCTACAGTATTCAGCACAGTAACATGCTGTACAGGTTTGTAGCCTGCGAGCAACAGGCTATACCATGTAGCCTAGGTGTGTAGCAGGCTATACCATCTAGGTTTATGTAGGTACACTGTATGATGATTTCACAACAGCAAAATCGGCACCCATTTCTCAGACCGTACCCTCCTTATTAAGTGATGCATGACACTGTAATTGTGGTTGGAAATTTTGACACAATGCTGAAAGTAACTGATAGTGCAAGCAGACAAAAATAGTCAAAGTTATAAAGAATAGCTCAACAAGTAGAGAATACACATTCTTTCCAAGTATATATGGGACAATCACAAAAATCTACTCTGTACTATACCACAAGGAGTCTCAATAAATTTCAAAGAATGAATATTATTCCAATGATGTTCTTCAAATTACATTAAATCAATAATCAGTAACAAAATACTAGCTCTAAAAAAATCCTACATGACTGTAAAGAAAAAACATACTACTTCATTAAGAAAATTCTTAAAATATAAAATACTGAATGATAACGAAAGCAATACATATCCAAATCTGTGGGACTCAGATAAAGCAGCACTTAAAGGGCAATGTATAGTGACAAGTACACTATTTTTTCATTAGGTTTTCAAATATGCTAGTATATGTTTAACTTATCTCTGAAAGGTCATATAAGAAACTCCTGGGAGTGAGTGCAAGAGCTGAATGGTTGCCATATGAGATGCTTAATTTTATTGTAATTAGAGAAACATTAATTAAAACAGTAGAACACTACTTTATACCCATTATATTGGCAAGTATTATAATATGAGATAAAATCATATTCTGCAAGGAGGGATGTGAGGAAATAGGAATTCTTCAGTGCTACTGGGAGGAATAGAGACTTGCACAGCCATTCTGAAGAGCCATTTGGCAATCAATGCTCAGTTCAAGTATGAATGCACTCACCCTTTCTCCTGGCAATCCCATTTTGTTAATAAACCCTATAGACATTAAATCATGGTAGATTTATATGAAGGTGTTCATCATAGCAGTGTTCATTTTAGAAAGAAATTGGAGTTAAACTAGGTGTCCACCAAGCAGAACAGAGAATGAAAGTGTCACAGATAAATACTATGAAATTCTATACAACAGGCAGAAAGCAATCAACTAGAGGCACATATACTAATAACTTGGGTACATCTTAAAACCACAGTGGTAAGTGAAAAAAGTCAACAGTATAAATAGCACTACAACAGTGGTTCTCAAAGTATAGTTACATTCATCTCAAAGTGTGATAAGCAGCATCACCTGGGAACCCGACAGAATATAGATTGCCAGGTTCCACCCCAGGCCTGATGAATCAGAAACAGGGTCAGGGCCCTGCAACCTGTGTTTGCACAAGCTTTCCAGGTAATAATGATGTACAGTAACATTTCAGGACCACTGGACAGCATCATATCACTTATGTAAAATTAAAATATTTTATCTGTAAAAGTTTTATATATTAAAAAATTAATATATTAGATGTATTGGCTGGGCGTGGCAGCTCATGCCTGTAATCCCAGCACTTTGGGAGGCCGAGGTAGGTGGATCACGAGGTCAGGAGATCGAGACCATCCTGGCTAACATGGTGAAACCCCGTCCCTACTAAAAATACAAAAAAAATTGCTGGGCATGGTAGCATGTGCCTGTAATCCCAGTTACTGGGGAGGCTGAGGCAGGAGAATTGCTTGAACCTGGGAGGTGGAGGTTGCAGTGAGCCAAGATCATGCCACTGCACTCCAGCCTGGAAGACAGAGCAAGACTCTGTCTCAAATTAATGAATATATATATATATTTATTATATATGTATATATTTATATGTATATAATATATATAACATATATTTTATATATATATGCTGTCCCTCTCACTAGAAAATACAGTAAAGGACTTTGCTTGTGCATCTCCATGTTAGCTCCCCAGAATCTAACACAGGCACTGTTGACAATCTGAGAAATCGTTCATTCATATATATATTAGATGTATTCTGAAGCATATATTAAATATAGTAGAAGCTGGGGAGAGAGAGTAGGGAACTCAGAGATGACAGATAAGGACAAAAAGAATACAACAAGAAACAGGGACTTCGCAAAGACTGGTGAGAAATGTGCCATGACCTGAGGAGCTCGATCAATTCAGCTGAGACTTTCCCACCTCCTCAAAAAGGAAAGACTTCAAAATCCTGAATCCAAATGTTTCTCAGTATGCCTAATCTAATCACTGACATCTTTCACCCATATTACTAGATTAAATCCTCACTGGTCTCCCTGCACCTGCTTTTGGGCTCCAAAAGTCAACTGACCTTATAACAGCCAAAGTAATTGTTTTAAAACATAAATGTGAATACGTCACTCTCCTGCTCAAAAAAAAAAAAAATTCCTCCAATAACTTCCTAGCACATTCAGAATAAAACCCAAATGCACTGACATGGTTTACTAGGCCTGACATCATCTATCTGCCCAACTCTCTGCATCTCTTCCATCTCTCCCTTACTCACTATTCTGTCTAGCCTCGACAGCCTCATTTCTACACATGGACTGCCCTAGACTTGCTTCTGCCTGTGAGCTTTTACACTGGTTGTATCCTCTGCCTGGAATGTAGTTCCCTTGATCTATGCACAGCTTGTTCCCGCAGGTCATTCTGTTCAAAAATTGCCTCCTCAAAAGATCCTACCCTGATCACTCGAAGTTAGCTGCTCCTGTCCTGCTTTAGCCCCTTCCTCTGATTTGGTTCTCATGGATGGTAAACAAATACATGATGCAGTCCCTGTCACCAGAAAATACAGTAAAGGACTTTGCTTATGCATCTCCATGTTAGATCCCCAGAATCTAACACAGGCACTGTTGACAACCTGAGAATCATTCATTCTTCGTTGTTTAGGAGTCTCCTACACATTGCAGGGTATTTTGTATCCCTGAAGCCTGTTTATCAAATGCCAAAAGAAACTTTTAATCATTGTGACAAACAATTTAAACATCATTGTATGTAATTATGAATGCATCTAAAGCACAGGTTCTCAAAAATGGAATTGTTGCATTAAAGCATATACACATTTTGGAACAGACATTGCAAAATAATCATAAAGCTTAAACATACAGACATATATAAATAAATAACCTTATGTGGCTTTATTCTTTTGAGGGGTTAAATTTCATTACCAAGATACCAATTTTCACAAAATATTCCAAGGAAAAGTTATATTAAATCAATATATAAATTTAGAATGCACTTTATCTTTTCTATACCTACATTTCCCAATCAAGAACACAATATATCTTTTGATTTCACATTTGTGCCTTCTAACTCACCTTTTTGAGGTAATGAAATATATAAAGGCACAATCCACCCATAGTACAATGTCATTTGGTGATGTGCTTCTTGGCCTCTAATTTCAAGTTTTATTTCCTTATTTTATGTAGCAGGACACAACTGTACAATTGTCTTGTATAGTTCAATCACAAGGTCATGATTATCAAGAGATCTGTTCAACCACTCAATTACTTTTTCACTTCTATGTGAGCAGAATTTTTACTCTGCCTCTAGAATCATTTCTGTATGTCAATACCTGTTCATCAATTGGTCATCTAATAACATTTATATCACCTGGTTATCTGATAACATTTTTCTCTTTGGTGGCTTCTGTGCATTTAATACAATATATCTTTGCTGAAAATGTTCCCTTTAATCTTTTCTTTTCTCACAAAATCAATTAAAGAAAACTCAAATTTAGCTTCCTCTCTCACAGAGGAAGACGAAGCACTTTGTTTTTATTTTTATTCTCTTCAGACAGAGTCTCACTCGGTCACCTGGGCCAGAATGCAGGGGCATGATCTAGGCTCACTGTAACCTCTACCACCAGGGTTCATGCGATTCTCCTGCCTCAGCCTCCTGAGTAGCTGGGACTACAGGCATGCATCACCACATGTGGTTAATTTTTTGTATTTTTAGTAGAGACGGGGTTTCACCATGTCGCCCAGGCTGGTCTCGAACTCCTCACCTCAGATGACCCACCCTCCTTGGCCTCCCAAAGTGCTAGGATTACTGGCGTGAGCCACTGTGCCCAGCCAGCACTTTGTAATAGGTACAAATGAAGAGGGAACATCAAAAGGCTCAAAGAAAAATAAAACTTTACTATTCTGTTTTATCAGCGACAGAAGTCTTAAAAATGACCTACTCTTTCATCCAGTTACTTCATGTGTGAGAATCTGATCTAAGTATCTGAAATGCCATCACGGATATATTCAAAAAGATGTTAACTTCAGCAATGTGCAGAATGGAAATAATTGGAAAACAACCTTGTATCATTTAAATACAAGTGATAACCGAATCCAACTTGCTGTTGTGTAAAATATTTAAATATCTCATAAAACACAAAGTCTGGGCCCGGCGCGGTGGCTCATGCCTGTAATCCCAGCACTTTGGGAGGCTGAGGCAGGCAGATCTCCTGAGGTCAGGAGTTTGAAACTAGCCTGGCCAACATGGTGAAACCCCGTCTCTACTAAAAATACAAAATTTAGCCAGGCGTGGTGGTGGGTGCCCATAATCCCAGCTACTCGGGAGGCTGAGGCAGGAGGATCACTTGAACCTGGGAGGCGGAGGTTGCAATGAGCTGAGATGGTGCCCCACTGCACTCCAGCCTGGGCGACAGAGTGAGTGAGACTCTGTCTCAAAAAAACAACAACATCAAGTCTGGAGATGAGATATCCAGGTTTGGTGTACTAGTTCAACATCTTTGCCAAGAAACCAAGCCCTCTGTACCTCTGTGATCTGCGATTGACAGGTCTGCTTTTTCCTCCTTAGTCATGTCTCCTCCTCATAGTCACAGCATGGCTGCTACAGTACAACATCCACATATGAAGTGACATGGTGGAAAGGGGGTCCAAAAGCTTCAACCTTGCAATAGTCTTTTCATCAAGAAAGAGTGTTTCCAAAAGCAAGTGAACAAACAAAAACCCAACTGAGTTCCCTTTATATGTTACTGGTTAAAAGAAAATCTAGTGTTTACCCCTAGACCAGTCATGAGTGACAGGAAATTGATTGTCTAGTTTAGACCAACCAGAATTCATTCCCTGGGGATGGGATAAGAGCCTTCCTTCACTGAAATCAAAGGTTCTCCCTGCAACCCGAATCTCATTTATCTGAATAGAGATACTGTTTGTAGGGAAGATGGAGGGAAAATGTACGCAATAGCATGACCTGCTATAAACCTATTTTTCCAACAGTAGAGGAATGGTGAAATAAATTAAGGTATTTATATCATTAACTACTGTGAAAGTTGATCATATGAACTGGGTTATTCCTGTCATACCCAACTAAAACAAAGTCAAGAGAGCAGGGGCGGGGGGGAAGCACTCAGGACATATAACATAGCCCCAAAAATGTACTCATCTGCAAGAAGCATGTCTGCTGAAACTGCCTGCTATTACTGGAAACCAGTTTTATCTAATGGCTACTGAAATGATCTGCTGAAATTCTAAGGCTAATTTTACCCACGGCCATCACTCACCAATCAAAACTGGTAAGCTCTCCAGAATCTTACTAGTGCTGATGAACTTTCTCAAGGAGCAATATGTAACATTTCTCTTTTTCATAAAACCTCTAACCTTCTCTTTGTTCTTTGGACATACCATTCTGTCGGCATGCATGCCCTAAACTGCAATTCTTTCTTCACGAATAAAACATCTTAATTTCAGAGATTCATCTCTATGTTTCATTTGACTTTGATATACTTGGTCAAGTATGAGTCTAAGGCTGACTCATCTCAGAGAATATCAGCAGCCATTGGAACTACAGTATAAGGCAGCCACACTCTGAAAGCCACCCCCTCCCCTACCAGCTTCTGCAAGCTGCCTCTTTTTCCCTTAGTGAGTCATTCTTGGACTGAACTCCCGATTTTGGTTGAGTTCTGTTTTATCTGGGATTTGGATGGGACGGTGTCTTTCCCCTTCCAGTCTGATCTGGCTGAGAGATCTCCTATTAAGGAAGACTCTTCCTCCTTGTAGACCCTGGCTGTGGGGTCTCAGGGAAGAGACTTTTCCCTTTGGGTTGAGGCCTTGGGATCTCTCTTTTTTCTTTCAGTTGGAGAAGGCTTCTTATCATTCTTCTTGGTAAGTGGGTACTTTATTTTCCCATCTGTGCTTGCGTTTATTTGGCCTTTCCAAATTCAGTGCTTACATTTAATTGGTTTTTGTGTATTTGGGATTAAACCAGAGCACCCACAATAAAATGGGCTCTCAAAATTCAAAGACATGCCAAGATATTTTCTGGGATTCCAGCTGGTAACATGTTCAAATATTATAAGGATCATTCAAACAGTCTGTTGTTCTTTAAACTAAAAGACCACAGTTATAAAACAATACACAGCAAATAAGATATGCATATCTCATTGATATTTTAAGGCTAAAAAAAAGGATTCAGGACTCAAAGAATGACTTCCTAAAAAAATACTCCCCCAAAGCTAGCTGAAACACTTTCCTCTCTAGAGCTCTCCCCTCCTGCTCTGCCTCCTCTCATCTTTTTCTAAACTAAACTCTCTTTTTTCAAAACTCTTTGGCTATTCTGGCATACTGACCATTTAAGTAAAACCCTTAAAACTAGCAGATATTAAAGAAAATCATTTTGACCTTCATGCTGTTTCCTTTGCAAAAATGAAATTCCCATGTAAACACAGCCTGCCTATAGTAAAAGGAATGACAACACTTTTATCTTCAAGGATAAAGAATTGAGACCAAGAAGATACTGAACAGATCTTGTTAGAAGATAATTCAGTCATATTTCCACAATTAACTATTCTGTGTCGAATCCAGTTTATTGGTAACTGACTCAAACTACGTTACTCAAAATTTAGTTCACAACCCTTATAATATTGCCAGTTTTAAAAAAGAACATTAAGTTTGGCCTTATTCCATTTTGTCAGAAAGATAATCTGGATCCAACTGTTTTTTATAAACTGGCGAGTGTTTTACTATCTCATGACCAAAACTCTAAAACAAAAGCCATAAGAATTTATTTATAAGTATGTATATCTGTGTAGATGTGCTTATATTTTATATATATACTATGTTATATGCTGTGTCTACATAATCAAATCTGATGTAGTCAGCCAGAAATCCCTAAAAAATTTATTCTGATTGGTTTAAATAAATGAGTGCTCATATAAAATATACAGTAATTAACCCAAATTTTTTTTCAGTTCTTGTGACTTAAGTACATCTCTGATAAATTACTTGTTTTTAAAATTGTTGATAAAAGCTGGCTGTGGTGGCACATGCCTGTAATCCTAGCACTTTGGGAGGCTGAGGTTGGAGGGTATCCTGAAGCCAGAAGTTCAAGGCCAGCCTGAACAACACAGTGAGACCCATCTCCAAAAAAAATTAAAAAAAAAAAAAATTAGCCAAGTGTGACAGCACACACCTGTAATCTTAGCTAATTGGGGTGGCTGAGGCAGAAGGATTGCTTGAGCCCAGGAGCTCAGGGTTATAGTAAGCTATGATTGTACCACTATACTCCAGTCTGGGTGACAGAGCAAGACCCTGTTTCTTAAATTTTTTTTTTTAATTATAAGATAGGCATTAAAATGTGTTCTTTATTGAGAAATAATTTTGTATGATAAAGAATCTTATGTGGCAAATTTTTGTCCTAAAATAAAATGGTTATTTAAGAAAGGAAATAAGGACAAAGCAGAAAGTCCAAGCATGTCATTAAAGGTCTGAGCGAAACTGTAATAGGGTTTGTGAAAACGGAATTTATAAATGGAATTTTGTATGTGATCAAGCTGGCTATAATTAAAATAAAATGGCATATGGGGCTGGGTGCAGTGGTTCACGCCTGTAATCCCAGCACTTTGGGAGGCCAAGGTAGGCAGATCACAAGGTCAGGAGATCGAGACCATCCTGGCTAACACTGCAAAACCCCGTCTCTACTAAAAATACAAAAAACTAGCTGGGCGTGGTGGCACATGCCTGTAGTCCCAGCTACTCGGGAGGCTAAGGCAGGAGAATGGCATGAACCTTGGAGGCAGAGGCTACAGTGAGTTGAGATTGTACCACTGCACTCCAGCCTGGGTGACAGAGCGAGACTTTGTATAAATAAATAAATAAATAAGACATATAGTCTTGCTAAAGATTGAGCTTTGATATTAAAAAGACACTAATATAAAACTAAAAAATGTGGTCTCCTATGGTAGAACAGGGCTTTTCTTAAAGTATTGATTTTCTCTTAGTAAAACTGCAAGAGGTTTTGATACTTAATTCTGAAATCTGTTTCTTTTTGAAACTTCTCAGATGTATACCTCAGAAGTTCAAATTCTGCTGTCCTTCACTGCACATGATTGCAAGTCACATATTATTGCCTTCTGTTCTTTCTCCACTTGAAAAAGTATATATTTTTTGGCCGGGCGCGGTGGCTCAAGCCTGTAATCCCAGCACTTTGGGAGGTCAAGACGGGCAGATCACGAGGTCAGGAGATCGAGACCATCCTGGCTAACACGGTGAAATCCCGTCTCTACTAAAATATACAAAAAACTAGCTGGGCGAGGTGGCGGACGCCTGTAGTCCCAGCTACTCGGGAGGCTGAGGCAGGAGAATGGCATAAACCTGGGAGGTGGAGCTTGCAGTGAGCTGAGATCTGGCCACTGCGCTCCAGCCTGGGTGACAGAGCGAGACTCCGTTTCAAAAAAAAAAAGAAAAAGTATATATTTTTGCTTGGCTAGAAGGTGGCTCTCTCCAACTTTTTCATCTGCTCCTGTAACTTTTTTTCTCCTATTCTAACTCTACTGTTATGATCTGACACTAAGAGGTTTATCTTAAAAGCCTAGAAAAGCAATGGTTTCCTGTAGTGTAATTCTTGACTTTTCTTGATGTATCTGAATTGCAACACTCATAATCTTGGGCACATTCTTTCTCTGTCTGATTAATTCAAGTATTCTTTTCATCAGGTTTGATTTCCAGGTTATGTAAGTGAACATAGCATAAGAAGAAACAATCATACTACAGAAGGTTTTTCTTTACCTTTTTGGTAGTTTGTTTAAGAAACAAAACTTTTATATGCTTCATTCAGGACATAGGCATGGGCAAAGACTTCAAGACTAAAACACCAAAAGCAATGGCAACAAAAGCCAATATTGACAAATGGAATCTAATTAAGCTAAAGAGTTTCTGCACAGCAAAAGAAACTATCAACAGAGTGAACAGGTAACCTACAGAATGTGAGAAAATTTTTGCAACCTATCCATCTGAAAAAGGGCTAATATCCAGAATCTACAAGGAACTTAAACAAATTTACAAGAAAAAAACAAACAACCCCATCAAAAAGTGGGCAAAGGATATAAACAGACACTTCTCAAAAGAAGACATTTATGCGGCCAACAAATATATGAAAAAAGGCTCACCATCACTGGTCATTAGAGAAATCCAAATCAAAACCACAATGAGATACCATCTCATGCCAGTTAGAATGGCGATCATTAAAAAGTCAGGAAACAACAGATTCTGGAGAGGATGTGGAGAAACAGGAACGCTTTTACCCTGTTGATGGGAGTGTAAATTAGTTCAACCACAGTGGAAGACAGTGTGGCGATTCCTCAAGGATTAAAACCAGAAATACCATTTGACCCAGTAATCCCATTACTAGGTATATACCCCAAGGATTATAAATCATTCTACTATAAAGACACATGCACACGTATGTCTATTGCAGCACTATTCACAATAGTAAAGACTTGGAACCAACCCAAATGCCCATCAATGATAGACTGGATAAAGAAAATGTGGCACATATACACCATGGAGTACTATGCAGCCATAAAAAAGGATGCGTTCATGTCCTTTGCAGGGACATGGATGAAGTTGGAAACCATCATTCTCAACAAACTAACACAGGAACAGAAAACCAAACACCACATGTTCTCACTCATAAGTGGGAGCTCAACAATGAGAACACAGGGAGGGGAACATCATACACCGGGGCCTGTCGGTGGATGGGGGCTAGGGGAGGGATAGCATTAGGAGAAATACCTAACGTAGATGACAGGTTGATGGATGCAGCAAACCACCATGGCACATGGATACCTATGTAACAAACCTGCATGTTCTGTACATGTATCCCAGAATCTAAAGTATTAAAAAAAAAAAAGGAAACAAAACTTTTGCATTTCATCAAGATAATTTCTGTGTTGTGTGTTGCCCTTATTAGGTATTTTATTACTTAGGAAAACTAAGCTTTAAGGAAGTTAAAGTTTTTTACATCCATGTAACTTTATTACTTTGGAAATCTTCTGATTATCACTGGCCGAATGAATATTATTATTATTATTATTGTTTATTTTTCTTGAGACAGAGTTTGGCTCTTGTTGCCCAGGCTGCAGTGCAGTGGCGCGATCTTGGCTCACTGCAACCTCTGCCTCCCAGGTTCAAGTGATTCTCCTGCCTCAGCCTCCCGAGTAGCTGGAGTTACAGGCACCCGCCACCATGCCTGGCTACTTTTTTGTATTTTTAGTACAGACGGGGTTTCACCATGTTGGCCAAGTTGGACTCAAACACCTGACCTCAGGTGATCCACCTGCCTCGGCCTCCCAAAGTGTGGGATTACAGGCATGAGCCACTGCACACAGCCAAATGACCATTATTTTATAGTGACCTGTGTGATTCTGTTTTGATCAGATGTTCTGAGCCTTGTGACATCTTTGACAAACGTCCCCAAAATCAAACCCTCAATTAAGTCTTTTTTTTTTTTTATTTTTGTAGAGACAAGGTCTTGCTCAGGCTGGTCTTGAACTCCTAAACACAAGTTAGCCTCCCATCTAGGCCTCCCAAAGAACTGGGATTACAGGCTTAAGCCAATGTAACCAGCCTCAAGTACTTTGGACCTAAAATTAACTTTGGGGCTGGCTGCAGTGGCTCGCACCTGTAATCCTGGCACTTTGGGAGACTGAGGCAGGTGGATCACCTGAGATTAGGAGTTCGAGACCAGCCTGGTCAATATGGTGAAACCCCATCTCTATTAAAAATACAAATATTAGCTGGGCATGGTGGCGGGGGGCTGTAATCCCAGCTACCCAGGAGGTTGAGGCAGGAGAATCACTTGAACCTGGGAGGCGGAGGCTGCAGTGAGCTGAGATTGCACCACTGCACTCCAGCCTGGGTGACAGAGCGAGACTCCATCTCAAAAAAATTAAATTAAATTAAATTAACTTCAGGATTTTCCAGTTCAACCCCTGGAAAGCCTCAAAAGATCTGTGTCTCTCATCTTACAGAGATATGAAATGATCAGGCTTATTTAGTAAATTATATAAGAAACTTAAATGGTAAGTGATACTAGATCTTCTTTTAGTTGCATTTATGGGTATGTTAATATAAATGTTTCAAAAACTGTATAATTCATAAAAATCTAATATGTTTTCAGTCTTAACTCTGATTATTGTATCCTAAAATGCTATCTATAATAGAAATAACAAAATTCCTTATCAATTGTGAACTTTCATCAGATTTTTAACCATGGCTGTTCTAAGCTTTTGTCATTCACAGTTACTGTTTTGTCTCTAAAAACATGCACAGTCAGATTCATGGAAAAGACTTCAACAAGTATTCTTAAATATAGGTTGCTGATAACATTAACAGCAATAGGCTAAATAAAAATTTCCACAACTCTAACAAACTGACGGAATCATGAAACTACTAATGGAGATCAAGCAGAATATAAATTGATTACATGAAATTAAGTAAAACTTGTCAGCTCTCCCGAACCTTACTAGTGTCAATGAACTTTCTCAAACAGCAATACATAACATTTTTCTTTCTCATAAAACCTAACCCTCTCTTTTTTTCAGACATACCAAAGACGGCTCAGTCTGTGTGTATGCCCCAAACTGCATTTTTTTCTTTTCTTTCTTTCTTTTTTTTTTTTGAGACAGTGTCTTGCTCAGTCACCCAGGCTGGAGTGCAGTGGGGTGATCTGGGCTCACTGCAGCCTCCAACTCCTAGGCTCAAGCCATTCTCCCACCTCAGCCTCCCAAGTAGCTGGGATTACAGGCGCCTGCCACCATACCTGGCTAATTTTTGTATTTTTAGTAGAGATGGGGTTTCACCATGTTGGCCAGCTGGTCTTTTTCTTCCCAGATAAAATGTTTTAATTTCAGAGATTTGTCTCTATTTTATTTGACTTTGACACTACACTTCTGGAGAAATCTTAACAATACAGAAAAATGCTTTCCATATAATCTTGAGTAGAAAAAGAAGATCAGAAAAGGAGCATACAAAATGCCCTCAATTTTCTTAAAAACAAAATGTATACAAATGCAAAAGAAGAAAAAAGGCTGTAAGAAAATATAATAAAACATTAACAGTGATTACCTCTGATTTGTAGAAAGCTTTTGTTTCCTAGATTCTGCATTTCCCAATTTTTCTATTAAAAAAATAAATTATTTATAACAAAAAATTTTAATAAGAATTCCATGACCTTATTTTCATCTATTAAACAAAAACATCACACTCATGGTTATCAAGAATATTGATTAAAAAATTATTTTTCAAGTGTATACTTGCAACATGTTAGAGTAAGCTATAGCCTATAGAGGTTTATAATCTTAGTGATTTATAAAAAGTGACTTCCAATGAACACTAGATAGATCTCATACTTCAGTTTTAACACTGGTATAAAATGTCATTGTCACCTTAAAGTTTTGATTCATTTATCTCTAAAGTTATTGCAGAAAAAACCCTTTAAGTTAGCAAACATGCAATTAACAGGATAAAGCTAAATACAAACTATGATTTATTAACATTCATCCATTCAACAAATATTAACTGTGTGCCAACTATGTGTTAGGCACTGTGCTAGGTCCTAACATGAAAAACACTTAATTCAAAAAGCACATTTTATATTATAATGAAAACCTATTCGTAAGTGTATCTTTTATATTAGACTGGAAGCTCCTACAGAGCATAAATTTTATTCTTTATTTTATTCTCATAGCCTACCATAAAGTTGGCACTCAGGAAACTTTATTGATGAGTGAGGAAAAAAATGCATAACACAAAATATTCTGAACATGATATATGTGCACAAAATCGTTGGTATTTTCTATGTGCTTTATTGAATGTATTAATGAACTAAAACTATTTTAAAGTTATTTTAAGTTATATGAGTTAATCAGAAGATAATTTGGCATAATTTATCATTAAAAAGTTGTTTCAGGCTGGGCGCAGTAGCTCATGCCTGTAATCCCAACACTTTGGGAGGCCGAGGCGAGTGGATCACAAGTTCAGGAGTTCAAGACCAGCCTGGCCAAGACGGTGAAACCCCATCTCTACTAAAAATACAAAAATTAACCAGATGTGGTGGCAAACACCTGTAATCCCAACTACTTGGGAGGCAGAGGCAGAGAACTGCTTAAAACCCAGGTGGCGGAGCTTGCAGTGAGCTGAGATCACGCCACTGCACTCCAGCCTGGGTAACAGAGCAAGACTCTGTCTCAAAAAAAAAAAAAAAAAAAAGGTTGTTTTATTGCCAGTCACAGTGGCTCACACCTGTAATCCCAGCACTTTGGGAGGCCGAGGCAGGTGGACCACAAGGTCAGGAGTTCAAGACCAGCCTGGCCAAGATGGTGAAACCCCGTCTCTACTAAAAATACAAAAAATTAGCCGGGCGTGGTGGCAGGTGCCTGTAATCCCAACTACTCTGGAGGCTGAGGCAGGAGAATTGCTTGAACCCAGGAGGCGGAGGTTGCAGTGAGCCGAGATTGTGCCATTGCACTCATTGCACTCCAGCCTGGGCAATAGTAGTGAAACTCTGTCTCAAAAAATAAATAAATAAATTTTTAAAAAGTTGTTTTATTAAATAAAATGACTAGCCAGGCACAGTGGTGTGCATCTATAGTTCCAGATACTCAGGAAGCAGAGGCGGGAGGATGGCTTGAATCCAGGAGTCGGAGGCTGAGGTACGAAATGATCACATCTGTGTATAGCCACTGTACTCCAGCTTAGGCAACATAGCAAGACCCCATCTCTTAAAAAATAAAATAAAATAAAATGGCTAATTAGAAATTCACTAAGTTTTGTATTCTTCTAATCTTTACCCTCTAAAACCTCCTCAGGCTAGCAAACACACAAAGAAATAAACACTCAATGTGTCTTTCTAACATCCATACTTTCTTTCTTTCTTTTTTTTGGAGACAGAGTCTTACTCTGTTGCCCAGGCTGGAGTGCAGTGGCATGATAGCTCACTACAACCTCCACCTCCCAGGTTCAAGCGATTATCCTGCCTCAGCCTCCCAAGTAGCTGGGATTACAGGTGCCCACCACCATGCCTGGCAAATTTTTGTATTTTTAGTAGAGATGAGGTTTCACCATGTTTGCCAGGCTGGTCTTGAACTCCCGACCTCAGGTAATCCACCCACCTCGGCTTCCCAAAGTGCTGGGATTACAGGCGTAAGCCACTGTGGGCGGCCCCACGTCCATACATCTGACTTACTGTCTACTGAAACATGCATGATATGAGTGGCAACAGGGAAGCTCTTCAGTGACACAGTCTGCAAGGATGAGCTCCACCTATTCATGGTACCTATTTAGAGACCTTGGACAATTACTGAACAGCAGGAAAATGGGCTTTACCATTTTTTCAGGTTTTACCTTTAACTTTGGTCCTCAAATTTGACACTCAATGAATTTTGCTCACTGGTAGCTAACACTGAACTTTTTTTTTTTTTTTCTTTTTTCTTTTTTTGAGACAGAGTCTCGCTCTGTCACCCAGGCTGGAGTGCAGTAGCGTGATCTTGGCTCACTGCAAGCTCTGCCTCCCGGGTTCACGCCATTCTCCTGCCTCAGCCTCCCGAGTAGCTGGGACTACAGGCACCCGCCACCACGCCCAGCTAATTTTTTGTATTTTTAGTAGAGACGGGGTTTCACCGTGTTAGCAAGGATGGTCTCGATCTCCTGATCTCATAATCTGCCCACCTCGGCCTCCCAAAGTGCTGGGATTACAGGTGTAAGCCACTGTGCCTGGCCAACATTGAACTTTTCTGACTCATGAATTTAGACTGCCTATCTAACTGAAAACTAAAAATCCATTTTGTTGCTTATTTTTTCTCCAGCTATATAGAGCAACTGCCACTCCTTTGCTTGGGCATCAGGTAAGAGAGCTGACTTGCATTTAGGAGTGAGGCTGCATGACATAACCACCAGAAGCACACTTAGTACAGTGAGATTCTCACACAATGAGGGCAGGCAGGACTACAGAGAGCAAAGACAGAAAGCAGACTCAATTTCTCAGCTCACAGCTTATTCTTGGTCACATTACAAATTCTATTACCCACGCTATTTCAAAAGTTTTTTTCTCTTTTACTTGCCAGCATGTAGAGTTGAATCAACAAACATTAAGTATGAATGTGCTGTGGTTCCACTGTACTCAAGTCCTTGCATAAAGTTCTAAAGTAGTTTTATCTTTTACACATAAAAGGTTCTATTTAATTCTAACCACGTTCCTGTCTTTCCTTTTCCAAAATATATAAAAGGAAAGTATAAGTTTTCATTAACTACAACTCATTTTTCCCCTTCAGTGAACATTTGTTAAGTGCTTACTATGTGCACCAGTACCGGACATTATTCCTACAAAAAGCTTAGTGCTTATTTAGCACTGGCAGTTAATCTACGTGTTAATTGTAGCTCAGCAGCTTATAGTCTTATAATTAAGGTCAGCTAATCTAAACCCCATTTAGGGTGAACAGTAATTTATGTCATTTTTATACAATCCTGTATACTGTCTTCAAGAGGAAAAGTTAGTGAACATTTAACTATTTGCAAAATTGGGTTAATATTAATATATAGCCTATTTGTCAGATTTTCTACTGGTTTTTTTTTTTTTTTTTTTTTTGAGACGGAGTCTCGCTCTGCCGCCCAGGCTGGAGTGCAGTGGCCGGATCTCGGCTCACTGCAAGCTCCGCCTCCCGGGTTCACGCCATTCTCCTGCCTCAGCCTCCCAAGTAGTTGGGACTACAGGCGCCCGCCACCGCGCCCGGCTAGTTTTTTGTATTTTTTAGTAGAGACGGGGTTTCACCGTGTTAGCCAGGATGGTCTCGATCTCCTGACCTCGTGATCCGCCCGTCTCGGCCTCCCAAAGTGCTGGGATTACAGGCTTGAGCCACCGCGCCCAGCCTTCTACTGGTTTTGAAAAAGGAATAACTGTTCTATCAAAGAAAACATTTCTACTACTTTAATTTTGAAAGTAACAAAGTTTATAAATTCTGCCAGAGTTCTCATTTTAATTTCTATTGAAGAATGGAAATCATCTTTTTAAAAAGACAATATAATAGTCCCAACATATCTAGTTTAATTTTACCTCTATACTGAAATAGCCTCTGTCCACATAGTCACCCAGAAAGAGGTAGCGTGTGTTACTAGGTGATCCTCCAACTTCAAATAATTTCATTAGGTCAAAGAATTGTCCATGAATATCACCACACACTAGGAAAAAAAGTTACAAAGTGAGGTGAGAAATTATATCTTAGAAGACAAAGGGCATTACACCAAAAAGGATCACAGTTTAACTTCTAACTTAAATCACTCTAGCTTTTGACAGGACGGCTGTATAACTGTAGTCAATCTATTCATACTAAAGTTCTACTGGAAATATGAGACAGTTAAAATTGTATTTCTTCAATTAACAACAAATATCCTAACCAATCCTGACCGTCTCATAATTTCTAGAAAAATTATCACACCACTTTTTAGCTGGTTATTTGTAATTATTTCTCAAAACTGCTCATGCAAATCTATACTGTAAAAAGTATAATGCAAATACTTTTTATACCTGTGATTGGAGCATCTACTTCTATCATAGTCTTCTCTTGCCTCAGGATGGCAGCCCCATCATTGATTATCTTTAAGGCTACTTCCTCTTCCAGTCGTCCTTCTTTTACCAAATGGTTTTTTAAAACATCAACTTTAGGTTTCCCATTCTCAAATACCTCCTTGAAAGTAAGCCGTTGGGTTGGAGGAAAGGGGACAGCTACAAAAAAAAAAAAATAGTAATTTAAAATATTTAAACATATAAAGAACAAACAGAACACAATCCTGTTACCTGACAAATTAAACATAATAAATTACCATGACTTCACATCCACAATACTAGTACGTGGGAAAAAAATTCTAAGATACTATATATCATAAATCATCAATTCTAAGTATAAAAAGGTCACAAAGTCATTTTAAAGATTTGTGTGTGCATAAATTATAATGGCTTTTGTTGTTTGTTTTTTTTAGATGGAGGCTTGCTCTTGTCAACCCGGGCTGGAGTGCAGTGACATGATCTCGGCTCACTGCAACCTCTGCCTCCTAGGTTCAAGCGATTCTTCTGCCTCAGCCTCCTAAGTAGCTGGGACTACAGGTGCATGCCACCACACCTGGCTAATTTTCGTATTTTTAGTAGAGACAAGGTTTCACCATGTTGGCCAGGCTGCTCTCGAACTCCTGACCTCAGGTGATCCACCTGCCTCGGCCTCCCAAAGAGTTGGGATTACAGGCATGAGCCACCGTGCCCAGCCCTATAATGTTTTATACACAAACATGAAAGACTTGAAGCTGATTCAGGGAACAAGTTATAAACAAGACACTAGGTGATATGAGTATCTTTGTTTTTCTATCTATGGTGTTAAAAATGAAACTATGGTTAAATAAAAGAAAAGTAATCACAATACTAAAATGGTATTTATTTCTCCCATATAACTGACCTAATAGCACCAATGTCTTAGAAGTCTGTGCCAGGCACCATGGCTCACGCCTGTAATCCCAGCACTTTGGGAGGCTGAGACGAGTAAATCACCTGAGGTCAGGAGTTGAAGACCAGCCTGGCCAACGTGGGTGAAACCCTGTCTCTAGCAAAAATACAAAAATTAGCTGCGTGTGGTGGCGCACACCTGTAATCCCAGCTACTCAGGAGGCTGAGGCAGGAGACTCACTTGAATCCAGGAGATAGAGAATGCAGTGAACTGAGATTGTACCACTGCACTTCAGCCTGGGTGACAAGAGCGAAAACTCCATCTCCAAAAAAATTAAAAAACAAAATAGCAGCCTCACTATAGTTCCTCATCAGGGGAACCGTGTATATATACTTTATTCTTAAAAGGCAGTAGCTTAGGCCAGACACAGTGGCTCACGCCTGTAATCCTAGCACTTTGGGAGGTTTAGGTGGGCAGATCACTTGAGGTCAGGAGTTCAAGACCAGCCTGGACAACATGGTGAAACTCCGTCTCTACTAAAAATACAAAAATTAGCCAGGTGTAGTGACAAGGGCCTGTAATCCCAGTTACTCGGGAAGCTGAGGCAGGAGAATCGCTTGAACGCGGGAGGCAGAGGTTGCAGTGAGCTGAGCTCGTGCCACTGACCTCCAGCCTGGGCAACAGAGCAACATACTGTCTCAAAACAAAACAAAACAAAAGCAGTAGCTTAAGGTACTTTGTTACTGATAATAACAAGAACACTACTACCAGGATGGAGCTGTGTCTGAGAATAATTTGCTATAGTAACAGAGCATAAAAGAATGGATAAGGCGCCTGGTGCGGTGGCTCACGCTTGTAATCCCAGCACTTTGGGAGGCTGAGGTGGGTGGATCACTTGAGGTCAGGAGTTCCTAACCAGCCTGGCCAACATGATGAAACTCTGTCTTTACTAAAAATACAAAAATTAGCCGGGTATGATGGCACACGCCTGTAATCCCAGCTACTTGGGAGGCTGCGGCAGGAGAATTGCTTGAATCTGGGAGATAGAGGTTGCAGTGAGCCGAGATTGTGCCACTGCACTTCAGCCTGGGCGACAGAACTAGACTCCGTTTCAAAAAAAAAAAAAAACAATAAGGGAAGTCCAGTTATGTTTTCTAATCTGGAAATGCTAACAATTACCTTCAGTTCACATTAGGTACAAAGTTTATATATATAATATCATGGAGAATTAGCAACTTCATTTAATATTTTCAAATTGGCTGTTGTCTCGTTATGTGCCTAATTTAGAACACAGTCTACTTTAGATCCCCTGGGATCGAAGAGCCACAAGTCCATAAACCATAAATTTAAAAGGAGGCGTTCAGTTGAATTTCTGATATATGTCCAATGGTTCCACTTCCAGCTTTATGGAACCAAGTTTAAGAACCAAGTTGAAATCTATGGGTATTTTTAAAAGACTTAATCTAGCCATACCATATTGTATCATTTACAAGTAAAGAAAGTGCTATTGTAAGTTTCGTCATGCTTTCAGCTACTACTTGACTCATTTTAACTACTTAAATTTCACCGAAAAAATGATAGCAGCTTCCTAACCTTAACTAAATACAGTTGTGTGCCACAAAATGATGTTTTGGTCAACAATGGACTGTAGTTAAATGGAGCTGAAAAACTCCTTTCATCTAGTAACGTTATAGCCCCAATAACGTCACAGTATTTGACTGAGTCGGAACTGGAATGGGAATGCACAGCTGAAGAAGTAGCAAGAAAGAAAGAAGTTTGCTGCAGAAAGAAAAAGAACCGCCAAGAAAATTCACAGTGAAGGGTTTGGGAGCTTTTGCAGACCTCAACAAACTCCTTAAGAAGTGTGAAAACATGGGCCCCCAAAACAGAAAGCTTTTCATTAATACACAGGAACGTTCATGCTGCAGTAACTGCTTACAAACAAATCTACAATAAAAAATAGAAATAAACCAAGCAAAACACATGGGCCAATTTCTGAAAAGAGTGACATCTCCTCAAGAAGAGCCTCAGGCAGGTCCTTCAGGAGGACTTCCAGAAGAAGGTATTGTTATCCTAGGAGATGACAGCTCCATGCCTGTTACTGCTCCTGAAGGTGTTCCAGTGGATCAAGATGTAGAGGGGCAAGCCAGCGATATTCATGATCCTGACCCTGTGTAGAACTAGGCTCAGTGTGTGTGTGTGTGTGTGTGTGTGTGTGTGTGTGTTCATTTTTACCAAAATATTCTAAAAGTTAAAAAAAAATTAAACTTTTTAGATAGAAAAAGCCTATAAAGATATCAATAAAAATTATTTTCTATAGCTATACAATGTATTTGTGTTTTAAGCTAGGTGTTATTATAAAAAAGTCCAAAAGTTTTTAAAAATTGAAACGTTTATAAACAATTACAGTATGCTGTTTACTTTACTATTGAAGAAATAAATTTTTTTTTGTTTTTGAGATAGGATCTTACTCTGTTGCCCAGGCAGGAGTGCCATGGTGCAACCATGGCTCATGGCACCCTAAACCTCCTAGCTCACCTCAGCCTCCCGAGTAGCTGGGACTACAGGTGTGCGCCACCATGCCTGGCTAATTTTTGTATTTTTTGTAGAGATGGGGTTTTGCCATGCTCCCTAGGCTGGTCTTGAACTCCTGGGCTCAAGTGATCTGCCTACCTCAGCCTCCCAAAGTGCTGGGATTACAGGCATGAGCCACCATGCCAAGAAAATTTTTTTTAAAATTTAGTGTAGCCTAAGTGTTCAACGTTTATAAAGCTTATAAAGTCTCCAGTAGTGTACAATAATGTCCTAGGCCCTCACATTCACTCATCACTCACCTCCGACTCACCTAGCGCAATTTCCAGTCCTGTAAGCCCCATTCATGGTTAAGTGCCCTACACAGGTGTACCAGTTTTTATCTTTTATACTGTATTTTTATTGTACCTTCTCTATGTTTAGATATGTTTAGATACTCAAATACTTAGCATTGTGTTGTAACTGCCTACAGTATTCAGTACAGTAACCTGCTGTACAGGTTTGTGGCCTAGAAGTAATAGGCAATATCATATAGGCTATGTATAGTAGTAGTTATACCATCTAGGTTTCTGTAAGTACACTCCATGGTGTTCTCACAATGACAAAGTCATCTCATGACACATTTCTCAGATGCATGACTGTATCACCTTAGAATAGGGGACCATATATATCTATTACTCCAGCCTAGGTGACAGAGACTTGGTCTCAAAAAAAAAAAAAAAAAGAATGATCAAGGAGTAAGGGAATATTTGAATATTTGGAGCTGGATGTAGATAAAAGTTAGCATTTTAATAATTTGTGCTTTGGGCCATCTGTGCAACAAGCTCTTTCTTTTAGTCTTCTGAAACCAAACTGATGTAAAGAGAAAAGTTTTGGCCGGGCGCGGTGGCTCAAGCCTGTAATCCCAGCACTTTGGGAGGCCGAGACGGGCGGATCACGAGGTCAGGAGATCGAGACCATCCTGGCGAACACGGTGAAATCCCGTCTCTACTAAAAAAATACAAAAAACTAGCCGGGCGAAGTGACGGGTGCCAGTAGTCCCAGCTACTCGGGAGGCTGAGGCAGGGGAATGGCGTAAACCCGGGAGGCGGAGCTTGCAGTGAACTGAGATCCCGCCACTGTGCTCCAGCCTGGGCCACAGAGCGAGACCCCGTCTCAAAAAAAAAAAAAAAAAAAAAAAGTTTTAAGAAATGCGAAACCATAGTTTTAAAGTTAAAAAATTGGGGGGTGAAATCCCCTAAATAAATTTTCATTAACACACATATTAAACTAAACACAGGTAGCTACATGCTAAGTACTACTGCGTGAATAAAGATAAGGGCAGCACAGTGTTTGACTAGAGCAGCTTTCCAATTTGAGCCATTATGAACACAGTTGCTATGAATATAATTCTATGTGTGCTATGGTGGACATAAGCACTATTTTCTCTTGGGCATATACCCAGGAAGGAGACTGAAAGTTTATGGGGTCAACATTGGTTTCACCCAACAGTTCACAAAGTGATACCATTTTACCTTCACACCATCAAGGTATGGTAGGGTTCCAGTTACTTCATATCCTTGCCAACACTTGATATTGCTCATCTGCTAAATTTTATTCCATTACAGTGAACATCTACTGGTATCTCTGTTTTCTACTTTGCATTTCTCTGATGAGTAGTGATGTTGAGGACCTTTCTACTTGCTTAATGGTCGGCCATTTGAGTATCTTCTTTGGGGACATGCTTGTTCAATTCTTTTGAACATTTAAATTTAAATGTTCAATTTAAAACATTTAATATGTTTTCTTATTGACTGATGAAAGTTCTTGTATGTTCTGGGTACGTGTCCTTTACCAGATGTAAGGCCTTTTTTGTTCTTAATCATCTTTATTTATGTAAATATATAAGTCAATTAGGTTTATCATTATAACATAATTGACTATATACCAATTCTTTAAACTTTGTTTTTGAATATAGAAAATGTAGAAAATTTTATTTACGAAAATACTGTGCTTATGATAATTTATTTAAACATTTTCTTATTGTTGGATAGCTAGACTATTTCAAAAAATTGTAAATTATACTGCAGGGCCAGGCATCGTGGCTCACACCTGTAATCCCAGTGCTTTGGGAGGCTGAGGCAGGAGGATCGCTTGAGCCCAGGAGTTCAAGGCTGCAGTGACCTACGACTGAGCCACTGCACTCCAGCCTGGGTGACAGAGTGAGACTCTGCCTCTAAAAAAAAGAAAACATAAATAAATGATACAGCAGAGAATATATATATAACCCATATTTTAGATATATCACCCATATCATATATATATGGATCATACATGATCCATAGGAATCATTTATATATCATTTACATATATGTGTCTTCTGGCAAATCTTTATTTCCCTATATGTTTCTAGAAATTATATGTATGAATTATCTACTGCCATGTAACAAATTACCCCAAAACTTAGTGGCTTAAGGCAATAATCATTTATTACCTATCATAGGTTCTGTGGACCATAAATTCAGACAGGGCACAGTGGACCTGGCTTGTCTCTGCTCCGCAACTTCTGGAGCCTCAGCAGGACACTCGACAGCCTGAGGCTGGAATTACCTGAAAGCTTTCTCACTCGTACCATGGTTAATACTGGCTGTTGGCCGCAGCTTAGCTCAGGTTTTTGATGAGAACACCCACATGTGGCCTCTTTGTATGACTTAGTTCCAACGACAAGCACCCCAAGACAAAGAGAGAGCCAGGAAGAAGTTGTATCTTTTTTTCCCTCTTTTTATTTGTGCAAATTTACAGAGTACATGAGGAATTACATGTATATAATGCACAGTATCAAGCCAGGGTCTTTAGGATGTTCATCACTGGGTACAATAGATTTTTGTTAGGTATAGTCATCCTGCTCTGCTATCAAACATTGAACTTACTCCTATCTTAATGTATGTTTGTACCCTTTAACTCACTTCTCTTCATCCTTCCCCTTTCTCCCACTCGCCCTTCCCAGTCTCTATTATCTATTTTTCCATTCTCTACCTCCATGTGTTCAAATTTTTAGCTCCCACATATAAGTGAGTATATATGATATGTCTTTTTGTGCCTAGCTTATTTAACTTAAGATAATGACCTCCAGTTCCATCCATGTTGCTGCAAGTGACATTATTTTGTTTTTTTTAATGGCTGAACAATAGTCCATTGTGTATATATACCATATTTTCTTTATCCATTCATCCACTAATAGATACTCAACGTGGATTCCGTATCTTTGCTGTTGTGAATAGTACTGCAATAAACATGTTGATTTATTTTCCTTTGGGTAGATACTCAGTAGTGGGATTGCTGGATCAGTTGTATCCTATTTATATCATAGGCTCAGAAATCACATCACATAATTTCCATCATATTCAATTGGTTGGAAGAGTCACAAGCCTGCCCAGGTTCAAGAAGAGTGGAAATAGATTCCATCTACTGGTGGGGAGTGACAAAATTCTATGCGAGCATATGAGACTAAAAATATTGCTATGGCTGTTTCTTGAAAATAGATTCTGTCATACTTTCTCTGTTTAAAAGGAAAAATGGCCGGTCACCAATGCCTCCAACAGTACCTTTAAATCAGAGTCCATTTTAAATGGGCCACTCTGTATCTTCCAAGTTATTACCAAATGAGAATATCTATTCAACTATTACAGGCAAAACATTACAGAAGATATATTGCCAAATGTTTCAAAATAATTTGAGATGCCTATTAGAAGCTGTATAAATATTTTCTCTAATTTGCCAGCTGTTTAAAAAAAAAAAAAAAACTCATAATTCTTCTTTCCTAAATAAATGAAAGGGATAAAAATGTAAAAATAAACTATTTATGAAAAGGAGACATTTTTTAAATGCTTGATTCAAAATACTATGTTGACTTTCCAGTTTAGAATGACTAGCAACTTCTGGCTAGGTGCAGTGGCTCACGCCTGTAATCACAGCACTTTGGGAGGCCAAGGCGGGCAGATTACCTGAGGTCAGGAGTCTGAGATCAGCCTGGCCAACATAGTGACCCTCTGTCTCCACTAAAAATACAAAAGTTAGCCAGACGGACATGGTAGCGGGGGCCTGTAATCCCAGCTACTCGGGAGGCTGGAACAGGGGAATCACTTGAACCTGGGAGGCGGAGGTTGCAGTGAGCCGAGATCGCGTCATTGCACTCCAGCCTGGGTGACAGAGAGAGATTCTGCCTCAAAAAAACAAAAAAAGGCCGGGTGCGGTGGCTCAAGCCTGTAATCCCAGCACTTTGGGAGGCCGAGACGGGCGGATCACAAGGTCAGGAGATCGAGACCATCCTGGCTAACACGGTGAAACCCCGTCTCTACTAAAAAATACAAAAAAAAATGGCCGGATGAGGTGGTGGGCACTTGTAGTCCCAGCTACTTGGGAGGCTGAGGCAGGAGAATGGAGGGAACCCGGGAGGCTGAGCTTGCAGTGAGCTGAGATCCGGCCACTGCACTCCAGCCTGGGCGACAGAGCCAGACTCCGTCTAAAAAAAAAAAAAAAAAAAAAAAAACCAACAACAACAACAACAAAAGAAGAATGACTAGAAACTTCTGATTCAATGTTTCTTAACAGCTGCTATGATCTGAATGTCTGTGTCCTTCAAAAATTCATAGGTAAAACCTAATCTCCAATATGGTGGTATTAAGCAGCGGAGTATCTGGGAAATGACTAGGTCATAAGGACTGTGCCCTCATGAATGGGATTTGTGCCATTATAAAAGAGGGCCAAAGGAGCTTGTTTGTCCCTTCTGCCATGTGAGGATACACAGAAGGTGCCACCTATACGGAACAGGCCCTCACCAGACAGAGAATCTGCTGGTAACCTGACTCTTGGACTTCCCAGCCTCTAGGACTGTAAGAAATAAATTTCTGTTGTTCATAAATTACCCAGTCTAAGGCATTTTTTTTATAACATCTTGAACAGGCCGGGCGTGGTGGCTCACACCTGTAATCCCAGAACATTGGGAGGCTGAGGCAGGTGGATCATAAGGTCGAGTTCAAAACCAGCCTGACCAACATGGTGAAACCCTGTCTCTACTAAAAATACAAAAATTAGGCGGGGCGTGGTGGCTCAAGCCTGTAATCCCAGCACTTTGGGAGGCCGAGACGGGCGGATCACGAGGTCAGGAGATCGAGACCATCCTGGCGAACACGGTGAAACCCCGTCTCTACTGAAAATACGAAAAACTAGCCGGGCGAGGTGGCGGGCGCCTGTAGTCCCAGCTACTCGGGAGGCTGAGGCAGGAGAATGGCGTAAACCCGGGAGGCGGAGCTTGCAGTGAGCTGCGATCCGGTCACTGCACTGCAGCCTGGGCGACAGAGCGATTCTCAGTCTCAAAAAAAAAAAAAAAAAATACAAAAATTAGCCACGCGTGGGGGCGCGTGCTTGCCTCAGGAGGCTGAGGCAGGAGAATCGCTTGAACCCAGGAAGTGGAGGTTGCAGTGAGCTGAGATCGCACCACTAAACTCCAGCCTGGGCAACAGAGCGAGGCTCCGTCTCAAAACAAACAAACAAAAAACACATCTTGAACAGACTAAGTGAACATCTAACTAAAATACACATAAAATAAGACAGAAAAAATGAAAACTCTCACCATAAAAACTATGAATGATTGAAAAGTATCCTCAATTAATTCATTCAAATAATTTTATTGAATTGCTACTGTGTTAAGTACTTATACGCACTAGTAAAAAATTTTGATGATAAATATCTCAATGCATAAGTACGTACATAGATACCTTAAAATACCATAAATTTTTTTTATTTTCTCCTAGGTAGATATAATTTACTTATATCATAATTTATTAATATTTAGCCAATCTTCAATTTTTAGAAATCTCAGTTATTGTTAAATATTTTGCCCTTACAATGTCTGTAGCACATTTTATTTTCTAAAAATGGCTGCAACCAGCCAGGCACGATGACTCACTCCTGTAATCCCAGCACTTTGGGAATCCAACTTAGTGAGATTGCTTGAAGCCAAGAGACCGAAACCAGCCTGGGCAGCATGGTAAGACCCCATCTCTACAGATTGGTTTTTTTTTTTTTAATTAGCCATGTGTGGTGGCATCTGCCTGTAGTCCCAGCTTCTCAGGAGGCTGACACAGAAGGATCTCTGGAGCCCAGTAGGTTGAGGCTGAAGTCAGTTACAATCGTCAGCCTGCACAACAGAGTGAGACTCCATCTCAAAAAGCAAAAAGAGAAAATTTTTGCAATCCACCCATCTGACAAAGGACTAATATCCAGAATCTACAAAGAACTTAAACAAATTTATAAGAAAAAAGCAACCCCATCAAAAAGTGGGCAAAGGATATGAACAGACACTTCTCAAAAGAAGACATTTATGTAGCCAACAGACACATGAAAAAATGCTCATCATCACTGGCCATCAGAGAAATGCAAATCAAAACCACAATGAGCTACCATCTCACGCCAGTTAGAATGGAGATCATTAAAAAGTCAGGAAACAACAGGTGCTAGAGAGGATGTGGAGAAATAGGAACACTTTTACACTGTTGGTGGGTGTGTAAATTAGTTAAACCATTGTGGAAGACAGTGTGGCAATTCCTCAAGGATCTAGAACTAGAAATGCCATTTGACACAGCAATCCCATTACTGGGCATATACCCAAAGGATTATAAATCATTCTACTATAAAGACATATGCACACGTATGTTTACTGCGGCACTATTCACAATAGCAAAGACTTGGAATCAACCCAAATGTCCATCAGTGATAGACTAGATAAAGAAAATGTGGCACATAAACACCATGGAATACTATGCAGCTATAAAAAAGGATGAGTTCATGTCCTTTGCAGGGACATGGATGAAGCTGGAAACCATCATTCTAAGCAAACTATCACAAGGACAGAAAACCAAACACCACATGTTCTCACTCATAGGTGGGAACTGAACAATGAGAACACATGGACACAGGGTGGGGAACATCACACACTGGTATTGGTCAGGGGATCGGGGGCTCGGGGAGGGAAGAGCATTAGGAAAACTACCTAATGTAAATGACGAGTTAGTGGATGGGTGCAGCAAACTAACATGGCATATGTATACCTATGTAACAAACCTGCACGTTGTGCACATGTACCCTAGAACTTAAAGTATAATTTTTTAAAAAAAAGCAAAAACAAAAAAAAATGGCTGCAGTAATTTTTCTCACTCTACATACTCTTCTGTAATCTCCCTGTCTTGGTCTGTTTTGCTTTGATATGACAAAATATTACAGACTGGATAATTTATAATGAATAGAAATTTATTCATTCATAGTTCTAGAGGCAAAGAAGTTCAAGATTGAGGGGCTAGGCATCTGGCATGGGTTGCTGCATCATCCCATACTGGAAGGGCAAAGAGGGGATAAAAGAGAGCAAGAGATAGAACTTGCAGCCTCAAGTCCTTTTATAATCAATATTAATGCATTCATGAGAGGTGGCCTTCATGACCTAAACACCTCTCATTAGGCCCCACCTCCCAACACTATTGCATTTGGGATAAATTTTCCAACACATACTTATTTTTAAATTTTAGATTCAAGGGGTATATGTGTAGGTTTTTTACGTGGATATACTGCATAATGGTAAGGTCTGGGCTTCTAGTATACCCATCACCCAAACAGCCAACATACGCTTCTGGGGGTCATATTTAAAGCATAGCAGTGACCTGACTTTATCCTATCAAGAGGTAGAGTCTAAGGCCAGGCCCAGTGGCTTATGCTTGTAGTCCTAGCACTTTGGCAGGCTGAGGCAGGCAGATTGCTTGAGCTCAGGAGTTTGAGTCCAGCCTTGGCAACATGGTGAAACCCCGTCTCTACTAAAAATACAACAAAAATTAGCTGGATGTGGTGTCACATGCCTGTAGTCCCAGCTACTTCCGGGGCTAAGGTGGGAGGATCACTTGAGCCCAGGAAGTTGAGGCTGCAGTAAGCCAAGATAGCACTACTGCATTCCAGCCTGGATGACAAAGTGAGACCTTGTCTCAAAAAAAAAAGGGAGAGTCTAATGTCTCTCCCCTAGAATCTGAACTGGCATTAGTGACCTGCTTTAACAAATACATTGCAGCAGAAGTGATTTTGCAAATTCTGCCTCGGTCTCTTGGCATACTCATTCTCCAGTGAAGTGGGTATATGGTCAATAATCCTAGCTGAGGCAAGCTTTGAGTGAACTCAGCCCACACATAACTCACTTCATTCAAACTTAAGTAAAGACTACAGCTATCTACATCTATGTGCTAAACACTGAACAGGCTCTTGGAATCATCAGTTAAAAAACAAAAAGCAAAAAGTAGGCCAGGTATGATGGCTCACACCTACAAAAAGAATCTCAGCACTTTGGGAGGCTGAGGTGAGTGAATTGCTTGAGCTCAGGAGTTCGAGACCAGCTGGTGAAACTCTGTCTCTACCAAAAACACATAAAAATTAGTTGGGTGTGGTGGTGCACACCTATAGTCCCAGCTACTCATGAGGCTGAGGCAAGAAAATCACTTGCCTAGGAGATTGGGGCTGCAGTGAGTTGTGACTGAGCCACTGCACTCCAGCCTAGACAACTGAGCAAGACCGTCTCTAAAAAATAAGTAAATAATAAGAAATTGTTAAGATGTCTTTTACACCTACAACATCTTTGGGTTTATACTAAATGGCCATTAGGTAAAACAAAGCTTTAGTCCTTTACTTTATTAAAAATTTTTTAAAGGATTATAAAAATTATTAGCTTTGTTTGGCATACTCTGAATTTTAATTAACTCAAAACTATTGTGAGAAATCTCTGCTTTATTAAATTTGGGTTAAAAGGGAAAAAAAACCTCACAAATCATAAGGAAAGTTAAGCCTTCCTAATTTAATCATGTATAATAACATGTGTTAAAAAGAAATATACTTCAACATTTAAATATCTTTCAGTTTAAAAAAAATATTAGGAGGCTGAGGTGGGCGGATCTGAGGTCAGGAGTTCGAGACCAGCCTAATCAACATGGTGAAACCCCATCTCTACTGAAAAACCAAAAAATTAGTTGGGTGTGGTGGTGGACACCTATAATCCCAGCTACTTGGGAGGCTGAGGCAGGAGAATTGCTTGAATCCAGGAGGTGGAGGTTGTGGTGAGCCGAGATCACGCCATTGCACTCCAGCCTGGGCAACAAGAACAAAATTCCGTCTCAAAAAAAAAAGAAAATACACATTCAAGTACAAAGACTGCCACAATAGCTATCTAAAAAAGGATTCAGTAAACTTGGTTTCAGTAAACTTGGATTGGTGAAACTCATAATATACCTTATAGGATAAATGAAAGAAAGTCCTAGAGACTCAATGTCCTCCCTGTTTGTGAGATATTCTTACTTCTACGATAATCAGTGACTAACTACTCATAAAACTCATTATGTACTTTCTGCAACAGAATATTCCACTCCCTTCCATTCTGATAATAAACCAACTAAAGCCTACAGTCCCATGATCCACAGGTGGTTTCCGCTTCTTCCTTACATTCATCTAAAGTTCCTGGCTATAAGCTAAAGATAGGAATTGAGCCCTGTGGAAGATTTATCAAAAGAACTTTTGTAAATGTTTGTATCATGCACCCATTACTGACACTAGAGAGAATAAATTAATGACACATACTGCCGACATCATTGCCATGGACAAACAGTGGCTGAGTCAGGATTTCCAGAACTGTTGTGGTCCAGAAGCAGAAGATAATATGAATAGACTATTTATGTCCAAGATAATCAGAACACAACCTCCCAGATGCCAGAAGCCACTGATGACTACAGACTTGCATGATTTTTTCCTTTATTCTCTTGGCATTTTCTTCTCTCTCCACTGTTGTAAGATTTTAGGCTGTTAACAGATAACTTTTCCTTACTGTTAGTACTATCAAGACCCTTATCCTTGGCAAAATATAAACCAAATATAGGACAGTTGCAAAGGTGAATGACCCATATCCAAATTAAAGGGAAAAAAAAATTTGGTTGCCCAAAAGAAAATCCAAATAGATTATGGGATATATGGGGCATTATTTTAAACTTGAACAATAATTGTCTGAGTTTCAGTGTGTTGCAGATGCCAAGTGTGTTATCTTTAGAGTCTTAAATGCTGCTGTGCAGCCACTGTCACACCAGCTGATTCAACAAATTATCATCTAAGAAAAAGAACATTGAGGCCGGGCGCGGTGGCTCAAGCCTGTAATCCCAGCACTTTGGGAGGCCGAGATGGGCGGATCACGAGGTCAGGAGATCGAGACCATTCGGGCTAACACGGTGAAACCCCGTCTCTACTAAGAAATACAAAAAATAGCCGGGCGAGGTGGCGGGCGCCTGTAGTCCCAGCTACTCGGGAGGCTGAGGCCAGAGAATGGCGTGAACCCGGGAGGCGGAGCTTGCAGTGAGCTGAGATCCGGCCACTGCACTCCAGCCTGGGCTACAGAGCGAGACTCTGTCTCAAAAAAAAAAAAAAAAAAAAAAAAAAAACATTGAAGCCATCCTGGCTAACACGGTGAAACCCCGTCTCTACTAAAAACACAAAAAATTAGCCAGGCGAGGTAGCAGGTGCCTGTAGTCCCAGCTACTCGGGAGGCTGAGGCAGGAGAATGGCGTGAACCTGGGAGGTGGAGCTTGGCAGTAAGCAGAGATCGTGCCACTGCATTCCAGCCTGGGCGACAGAACAAGACTCTCAAAAAAAAAAAGAAAAGAAAAAAAGAAAAAGAACAAAATGGCCTGGTGCCTGTAGAGGCCAAAATGTCTACCATCAAAGCTTCATAAACATTCACAACCCATCAAACAACAGTTTGAAATCCTGATTGATCACCTTCCCTAAAAGGTAAATGTTCCAGTTTAGCTGATGAATGATCAGAAACAGAGATTAAAAATGGAAACCAAACTGCAATTACACTACAAATTGCTCGCAGATACGCAGAAAAGCACTAGTACTTGCAAAACAGATAAACTGAACCAAACCAAACAACAATGTACTGTGCATCACAGGCCATCTAAGCTCAAACCTTTTTTTTTCTTTTTAAGAGACAGGGTCTCCCTATGTCACCCAGACTGGGGTGCAGTGGCATGTTCGTAGCTCACTGCAGCCTCCAACTCTTGGGCTCAAGTGATCCTCCCCTCACCCTCCCAAGTAGCTAAGACTACAGGTATGTGCCACCACACCCAGTTAATTTTAATTAAAAAAAAATTTTTTTTAAGACTGAGGTCTCACTAAGTTGAACAGGCTAGTCCCAAACTCCTGGCCTCAAGCGATCCTCCTGTCCTAGCCTCCCAATGTGCTGAGATTAGAGGTGTGAGCCACTGTGCCCAGCCTCAAACCTTCATTAATATCAGCTCACCCAGACCCATATGTTCTAGTACCACAAACTGATCTAACAGTAAATCCTCAGGGACTTGTGTGTCCTAGAGGCAAAACTACTGACTGTTCCAGCAACTCACTCAAATTACATATGCTAGCCAATCCCTGCGCAGACTACTAACTTCATCCTAACATCACTCTGTGACTAAAAGCTCCTAAAACCCTGTATATACTCTTTCCTAACTCCATCCTTTTGAGAGGTCCCACAGCTCTTCTGATGGATGTTACTCCTTCCTGCAGCAAGCTGTATCAGCGTAACTTATTTTTGACTACAGATGTTTTCTTGGTGGTCTTTGGTGGTGAGATTTAATAGTCCCATGGCAGGGAACTGGCGGCTGACAGGGATAGGAAGACTTTTTACCACACACCTTTTAAAATGTTATGCCATGTTACTGTACTATTTACTCAAAAAATAAATAGAATTAGACTTTAGAGATGAATATAATACTATCATAAATTAATCGACCAACAGTAGTATTACCAACATCCAATATTGCTGGAACACCCAGGAATCAGAGTGTTTTGGATATCAGCAGACAGGAAAATTCACCACCTGCTTCTACAATTCTAGAAAACCAGCCAGCAGTTAGGGGTGATAATTAGCTTCATATCTAATGTAAACAAACTTTTATTATACTGTGTATTTATACTAAAACTCAAGTTTAAAAACCCCTATCATTAAAAATAAACTACATATGTGGAACTATGTTTGCTAAATATGGCTCATAAAGTGCTGTAAATAAAAGATTTTCAGCTGGGCATGGTGGCTCACACCTGTAATCCCAGCACTTTGAGAGGCCAAGGTGGGAGGATCACAAGGTCAGGAGTTCGAGACCAGCCTGGCCAATATGGTGAAATCCCGTTTCTATTAAAAATATAAAACTTAGCCAGGCTTGGTAGCAGATGCCTATAGTTCCAGCTACTCGGGAGGCTAAAGCAGGAGAATCACTTGAATCCGGTAGGCGGAGGTTGCAGTGAGCCCAGATCACGCCACTATACTCCAGCCTAGGCAACTGAGCGAGACTCTGTCTCAAAAAATAAACAAAGTAAAGATTTTCTTTTTTTATTTTTAAAGACAGGGTCTCTCACTCTGTCACTCAGGCTGGATGGAGTGCAGTGGCTTGATCATGCCTCATGGTAGCCTCGAACTCCTCAAGCAATCCTCTCACCTCAGCTTCCAGAGTAGCTGGGACTACAGACATGCACCATGACACCTGACTAATTTTTAAATTTTCTGTAGAGACAGAGTGTCACCATGTTGCCCAGGCTGGTCTCAAACTCCTGGCTTCAAGCAATTCTCCCACCTCAGCCTCCCAAAGTGCCAGGTTTACAGATGTGAGCCATTGCACCTGGACTAAAATAAAAGTTTTCATGCTATTTTTTAAAGTTTCAAAAGTTTCTGCCTGGGAGTAGTGGCTCATGCTTGTAATCTCAATGCTTTGGGGGGCCAAGGTGGGAAGATCACTTGAGGCCAGGAGTTTGAGACCAGCCTGGGCAACATAGTGAGATTCCACCTCAAAACACACACTCACACACAAAAAATTCTTTGAAATTTTCAAGCACAGAATTTACAAAAATAGAATAACAAAGTATTATCCATGTAGTATCAAGTATTGGTTGTAAACATTCTGCTAATCTTTCAAACTATCCTATCTTTATTTAAAGATTTTTCTAAATCAAAGATACTACATCCTTGAGGCAAAAGAGTTTTTTAAAAGATAAAGAGCACAAAACAAAAAACAATAACCACCACAAAAACAAAACTCTTAGAATCTCGCCAGCCAAAGACAACTAATGTTAAGATACCAATATATATCTTAGTATTTTAAATATGTAAACACATTATTTTATAATCAGTTATACTATATAGATAATCTTCTAATGTTTTCTTAATTTAGTAGTAAACTCTACTAATGTAGTATAGATATTTTCTCCCATTCTGTGGCTTGCTCTTTCATTTTCTTAAACATCTTTAGAAGAACAAAAGATTTTAATTTTTTAAAACTCCAATTATCAGCGTTTACGGTTCATGTCTTCGATGACCTATCTAAGAAAATAGTCTACCCCAAAATCACAAAGATTTTTCCTATATTTTCTTTTAGAAATTTATAAAAACATCACCTCCCCAAAACTGTACCTCCTAATACCATTACGTTGGGGATTAGGATTTCAACATACAAATTCTGGGGTGTCACAAACATTCAGACAAATGCATTAAACAATCTCTTGTACTTCTTCTTAATACATATATCAAAGTAATGTGACATGAACTAGAATGAAAATAATCTCTGAGAGGCCACTAAAATTTAAGTCTAACTAACCAACAATGTAGGCATAACACATGACAATATTCACATGCAAGATACTCTCTCATGAAAATGAAAGGATTTTACACAATTCTAGATAAACTACCTGTAAGTTTATCTCTTTAAACACACACACATATAACAAAGTGATAATAATGAAGTGGTTATTAGTGGAAACCATGAATCCACTTTAATCTTACATACAAAATCATTCAAAAACTTCAGGACTTCAAATATTGTTAGTAACAACTAATAACACATATTTCACACATGGATTGCACTAAAGAAAAGAAATTTGCAGCTCTATATTAAAAAGAGAATAGAGATTAAAAAAATAAATAAATCACTAAAGTGGTCTGGACACAGTGGCATGTGCCTGTAATTCCAGCTACTTGGGAGGTGAAGGTGGAGACGGAAAGATCACTTGAGCCCAGGAGTTCCAGGCTGCAGTGAGCTACGACTGCACCACTATACTCCAGCCTGGGCAACAGTGCTAGACTGTGTCTCAGAGAAAAAAAAAAAAAAATTACAAATGTATCTTTCTGGTGTCAACTTCGATATGTAAAACATATAATGACATGTGCTACTAACTCTTCTTCACCACATATAATTCTACTTATGGTTGCTGACTTCCTTAATTTGATTTAAAAGCAGCAAACTTTGAAGAAATTCACTGACCACAATTAACACTCTTTTCTCAATAATAAGAGGTAGGAAAAACTATGTATAAAATCATCAACTCCTCTGGTTTCTCCAACACCAGTTGGGGAGGTGTACAATTCAAATGTAATTATCCAGTGTCATCCTTTCAAACACTGAAAGGGTGTACATTACCAACTGAAAAACAAAACAATCAGTAACTGAATATATCTAAGTTTCTATAGGTAGCCTTCCTAGATATTAGTGATATATGTATGTTTTTTATTTTATTTATTTATTTATTTTTTGAAATGGTGTCTCGCTCTGTTGCCCAGGCTGGAATGCAGTGGCGTGATCTTGGCTCACTGCAACCTCTGCCTCCCGGGTTCAAGCAATTCTCCTGTTTCAGCCTCCCAAGTAGCTGGGATTACAGTTGAGAACCACCACGCCCAGCTAATTTTCATATTCTTAGTAGAGATAGGGGTTTCACCATGTTGGTCAGGCTGATCTCAAACTCCTAACCTCAGGTGATTCACCCAGCCCAGCTGAAATTTATTAATAGTGAAGTTCTAAAATTTGTATCAAAGAGCTAGAAGGATTCTCTGAGTAACATTTGAAAGTGCTAGGGAAAAATACAAGGGCAGTAATTACATTCTAGTTAAATAACTAAATGTTTATCTGGTACCCACTACCTGCTCACATTGTATGGGTAATGTGTGAAATATACAAGTTTTTTTTTGTTTTTTTTTTTTGTTTTTTTGGTGAGATGGAGATTTATTCTTGTTGCCCAGGCTGGAGTGCAATGGCACGATCTCGGCTTACCGCATCCTCCACCTCCCAGGTTCAAGTGATTCTCCTGCCTCAGCCTCCCAAGCAGCTGGGATTACAGGCATGTGCCACCATGCCTGGCTAATTTTGTATTTTTAGTAGAGACGGGGTTTCACCGTGTTGCCCAGGCTGATCTCCAACTCCTGACCTCAGGTGATCCGCCCGCCTCGGCCTCCCAAAGTGCTGGGATTACAGGCATGAGCCACTGCGCTTGGCCGAAATATACAAGTTTAACACATTTATTCTACCTTGAAGAATCATATGCTCTAGTTGAGTAGAATTCACGTAAAACAAGATATAAACACAGAATAGTTAAGCAGTACATTGCATGGTTCAGACTGTAAGTACGGAAGATTATAAAGGGGGAAATCAAAGATGTCTACAGAACTCAATTAAGGGTATGAGAAAGTTGAGACCTGGGCCGGGTGCAGTGGCTCATGCCTGTAATCCCAGAACTTTGGGAGGCTGAGGCAGGTGGATCACTTGAGGCCCGGAGCAGCACCCTGGCCAGCATAGTGAAACCCTATCTCTACTAAAAAACACAAAAATTAGTCGGGCATGGTGGTACGCACCTATAGTCCCAGCTACTACAGGGGCTGAGGCAGGAGAACTGCTTGAACCCAGGAGGTGGAGGTTGCAGTGAGCCGAGATCCACTGAATTTTTTTTTTAATTCTTAAAAATAAATAAATAAATAAATAGGTGTTTGCTATAGCAGCACTCTCGGTATCAAGATAAATAGAAAGTATATTAAAAGGAAGAAAGGAGAAAATTTCAGATATATACATAATATATTGTATATTTTAAATGAAATATTTCAATATTACAGAATATTGAGGGAGAGTAGGGAAGGAGGGAGGGAAGGAGGGAGGGAAGGAGGGAGGGAGGGAGGGAAGGAGGGAGGGAGGGAAGGGAAGGAAGAGAGGAAGGGAGGAAGGAAATAAATCATAGCTGAGAATCATTCTAAGCCTATGCATCCAAGAAGTCTTTCAGTGTTCCTAAATCTAGCTTTTTACCATGTGTCAGTTGCTTTCAGACTACCTGTATTTCATTAAAAATTATTTAACAAGGCTTCCAAATCAGAAGCAAAAACCTTAATCAAATCAGGTTTGCACATGATTAAAAACAATAGCCAAACTATAAAACTGAGTTTCCGGTGGAAAAAGGGGACTGGTGTAGCTATTCAGGGGAAGTAACTAAATCTTGTGGTTACTGTACTGTTAGAGTACCCTTATTGTGCTGGCAATTATGCTATCTACATGTGAAATTGCATAAAGTTAAACACACATATACAGACAGGAATGCACATATAACTGGTGAAATCTGAACAAGCTCTATGGACTGTACCAATGTCCATTTCCTGGTTTTGGTATAGTACTGTGGTGGTGTGAGATACTGACACCGCAAAGAGAGGGAAGGGAGTTAGGGGAGAGGTGTATGGGACTTCCCTTTACATTTCTTTATTTACAACCTCCTGTGAATCTATAATTACCAAAATAAAAATTAAATAAATTTTGAAAAACTAAGTTCCTAAAGTACACTCAAGAAATTCTGCAGCCTTTTCAAGGTCAGACCCTGTATGCTACAATATACACCGACTACATAAACAATATGTATTTTCAGGTAAACACAAGTAAAATCTGATGTAGATCTCCATAAATGAGAAACAGCCACATAGGTGATGACCTGCGGTAAGTAGGAACATAAACCTTAAAAGTTATTGGCCTATAAGCTATTATTTTTAGATTATTGTGGTAGTCTTATCCTCATGGGACACTAGGATTTGCCTAAACAGCTATCTCTGTTCACTGCTTTCATTCCTATTTTAAGCCAGCAGGCCTGCCCTACTTTTTCAGACTCATTTCCTAATCTACTCACCTGCTTTGCCAATCATGAACAAATTAAATACTGCTAAATAAGTTACATTAAATATTATTACCAAAAGTCTTATGTTGCCTTTTCAACTGTTCCTCACTAGAACAAGTGATTTTAGTTCCATGATCTGATCAGGTTCTTTGAGATTATTCCTTCTGGTCTTTGATAGTCACAGAATTCACTTCCAAAGTATTAGCTAAGAACTGGGCCTCCTGGAACCAACTAAGTAATAATCCCTAGCAGTGATAGTCAACAGAAACAATAACTTCTATAGTGGCATATGTTTTTCATAAAGCAGTGCAAAATAGTTAAAAATATACAACTTGCTTCCATGGAGAAACCCACCAATTATCTTTATTACTCCAGCCATTCATTAAAATCACTCTATTTTAAACTTCAACAAAGCCTTAGGTCACAAGAAAAAAACATATGTAGGCACACACATAAAAACACAGAAGAAGTCTTACCTCTTCAGGCCACTAGTCACAGTCAGATTAAACATTAAAGGATTATCGATTTACAGATCAAAGGAACAAACATTTCACACCAGGTATTGTCTACAATTTAGTCATCTGCTCCTTTTGCAGTGGGATTAGTCATAGGTCACTACATTGTTCTAAATTTCTGTAACATTTTTGAGAGGCTATTACATGCTACACTGCATGAGTACTTTTCAAGCAGTATTTAACCTTCTAAGCATAACCAGAAATGTGCCGCATGTAATAGGAACTCATCAAATATTTATGAATATATCACTTCCAAAATTCTATCTATACTAGGGAAAAGGAAAATTTCACCATTTTTCTTCTTAAGCAATTTAGGTTTAAATCCTTTCAATATCTAAGACACTAAAGTTAAAAAACAGTCATGTGCCACATAGCAATATTTCAGCCTACAAGACCATATATATGACAGAGATCCTGTAAGATTATAATGGAGCTGAAAAATTTCTGTCACCTAGTGATGTTTTCGCCTGTCTTAACATCACGGTATAAGGCACTACTACTACTCACATTTGTGGTATTGCTGGTGTAAACAAACCTACTGCAACAAATAAGTTAGTGGCTTATACATTTACTATACCACCCTTTTTATCATTATTTTAGAGTATACTTCTTCTACTTACTCAAAAAACAAAAAAAAAAAAAAAAAAAAAAAACACAAAAAGGTAACTGTAAAACAGCCCCAGACAGGTCCTTCAGGAGGTATTCCATGAGAAGGCACTGTTGTCATAGATGACAGCCCCATGCCTGTTAATTCCTCTGAAGACCTTCCAGTGCGACAGGAGGTGGAGGTAGAGGACAGTGACATTGACATTGATAATGCTGACTCTCTGGAGGCCTCAGCTAATGTGTGTGGTGTGTGTTCATTTTTTATTTTTTTTTTATTTTTTTTGAGACGGAGTCTGGCTCTGTCACCCAGGCTGGAGTGCAGTGGCGATGTCGGCTCACTGCAAGCTCCGCCCCCCGGGTTCACACCATTCTGCTGCCTCAGCCTCCCCAGCAGCTGGGACTACAGGCACACACCGCCATGCCCGGCTAATTTTTTTTGTATTTTTAGTAGATATGGGGTTTCACCGTGTTAGCCAGGATGGTCTTGATCTCCTGACCTCGTGATCCCCCGCCTCAGCCTCCCAAAGTACTGGGATTACAGGCGTGAGCCACCGCGCCTGGTCAGTGTGTTCATTTTTAACAAAAGAGTTTTAAAAAATAAGAAACAGTAAAAGCTTATAAGAATAAGGATATGAAAGAAAGTATGTACAGCTATATGTGTTTGTGTTTTACGCTAAGTATGATTACGAAAGAGTTAAAAAGTTTAAAATTTTTTAAGTTTATAAAGTAAAAGTTACAGTAAGCTAAGGCTAATTTACTATTGAAGAAAGGTATTTTATAAATTTAGCGTAGCCTAAAGTGTGCAGTGTTTATAAAGCCTACAATACTGTACAGTAATGTCCTAGGCCTTCACTGTCACTCACCACACACTCCCTGACTCACCCCGAGCAATTTTCCAGTCCTGCGAGCCCTATTCATGTTAAGTGCCCTCTACAGGTGGACCATTTTTTATCTTTAATACTGTATTTTTACTGTACCTTTTCTAGGTTTAGATATGTTTAGATACCCAAAGACTTACTGTTGTGTTACAGTTGCCTACAGTATTCAGTACAGTAACATGTTGCACAGGTTTGTAGCTTAGGAACAACAGGCTATGCCATACAGCTGTGTAACATCTAGGTTTGTGTAAGTATGGTTAACTAGAACAACATGGGTTTGAACCGCACTGGTTCACTTATATGCAGATTTGTTTTCAACCAAACACAGGATGCAAAACCCAATTCTGCAAATACAGAGGGCCAACTTTTTGAATACTCAGGTTCCACAGGGTCAACTTCTAGACTTGAGTATTCAGGGATTTTGGTATATGTGGGGGTCCTGGAACTAAGCTCTCACGTATACTAAGGGCTAATTGTACACTGTATGATGTTTGCATAATGATGAAATCGCCTAAGGATGCATTTCTCAGAACTCTGAATCACTAAGCAACTATGTAAGTGTGACTATATAAAATACAATACTCTTAAATATTCATTTCACATGTCACATAAAGTAAAATAGATCTGCTGTCAAATCTTGCCAAGATCCAAGATTGATTGATTGATTGATTGATTGATTGATTTTTTTTTTTTTGAGGCAGAGTCTTCACTCTGTCGCCCAGGCTGGAGTGCAGTGGCACCATCTCGGCTCACTGCAAGCTCCGCCTCCCGGGTTCGCGCCATTCTCCTGCCTCAGCCTCCGGAGTAGCTGGGACTACAGGCGCCCGCCACGGCGCCCGGCTAATTTTTTGTATTTTAGTAGAGACGGGGTTTCACCGTGTTAGCCAGGATGGTCTCGATCTACTGACCTCGTGATCCGCCCGCCTAGGCCTCCCAAAGTGCAGGGATTACAGGCATGAGCCACCGCGCCCGGCCAGATTGATTTATTTTTAAAATAATAGCTAACACTTATTAACCACCCACTATGGGCACTAGGCTAAGCACTTTACATACAACATGAGATGTAATCTTTAAATTCTGAGGTAGGCACTATCTCCCATTTCACACCTGTGGCAAGGAAAATAAATAACAAAGCTCAAAGGCCACACGGCTGGTTATCAGCAGAGTCTGTACTCTTTCTTACACTGTCATCCATAAAATAAGCTTCTTATGCTTGCACATACTTATTTACTAAGCACCTAAGCATGTGTTAGGCACTGCATTCAGCATTAAGGATACACAGTGGTTGCCCTTAAACAGAGCAGTTATTGTGAAGAAAGGACAAGAAAACATTTAAAGCGATTTGCAAAGCAATGAGATTGTTTATGGGAGCTTGTAGGAGACAGCAACTCTTATGATGATGACGATGATGATAATGATAGTGATGGCAGCAGCAGCACCTAACATAACACATATGGAGCACTCACTATGTGATTGCCACTGCCAGTTTCATTATCCCTCTTCTACAGATAAAGAAATGCAGGTAAAATAAGGGTAAGTGATTTATCCAAAGTCACGCATCACTAAAAGAATCTGAGCTGGGCATGGTGACACACGCCTGTAGTCCCAGGCATGAGGATGAGGCAAGAGGATCACTTGAGCCTGGAAGTTTGAGGCTTCAGTGAGCTATGATCGTGCCACTGCACTTCACCTTGGCTAATAGAGCATGACCCCATCTCCTTGGAAAAACAAAACAAAACAAAACAAAACAACAACCAGAATTTGAATCCAGGTATGTCTGACTGAAGCCCATGTTCTCAAAGTCTCCACAGCTTCTTAGCAGAGGAGAAAAAGCTTCTCAGAAGTCCCCTTGGCTAAATCTTGAAAGATAAACAGGAGCTGGTCAAGTTGAGGGACAAGATGCTATGCAGGGCCAGGCACAGTGGCTCATGCCTGTAATCCCACCTCTTTGGGAGGCACGAGGAACACTTGAGGCCAGGAGTTTGAGGCCAGGCTGGGCAACATAGCAAGACCCTGTCACTACAACTTAAAAGTAATAAAAATAAAACATTTAGCCAGACATGGCAGCACACGCCTGTAGTCCCAGCTACTTGGAGGGATGAGGCAGGACAATCAATTGAGGCCAGGAGTTTGAGGCCACAGTGAGCATTGATCGCATTACCGCACTCCAGCCTGGACAACAGAGTGAGACCTTATCTCTAAAAATTAAATTAAAAAAAAAAAAAAAATCATGCACAGAAGCAAAGAGCCCATTCGCAGATATAAAACATTCTAGGGACAAGTATGACCTCTTATTCAAAGGACTTAGGACCAGAAGCATTTCAGATTTTAGATTGTTTCAGATTTAGGAATATTTGCATATACATAATGAGATGTTTTGGGAATGGAATGCAAGTCTAAACACAAAATTCATTTATGTTTCATATACACCGAATATGAAGGTAATTTTATAAATATTTTTAGTAATTTTGTGCACAAAACCAATTTGTGTACACTGAATGATCAGAAAGCAAATGTGTCACTATCCCAGCCACCTATGTGGTCAATCTGTGGTTGCCTGGACATCATCATTATGCTGTGCATGGAAAAGATATATCACAACCGAAGGGGGCTGGGAGGGTCTTTTTTCCTCGGGGACACTGAAAAGACTTTGGGTTATGGCCTCAGGTTTTGATTACAACCCATCACATGAGGTCAGGAAAGAAAGTATCCACTTGTGGTGTCATCTGGCACTCAAAAGAGCTCCAGATTTTGGAGAATTTCAGATTTTGGATTAGGAACACTCAACCTGTAGTATTAAAGTAGGCTGGGGGACGGACACAGTGGCTCAGGCTTGTAATCCCAGCACTTTGGGAGGCCAAGGAGAGCGCATCACCTGAAGTCAGGAGTTTGAGACCAGCCTGGCCAACATGGTCTCTACTAAACCCCATCTCTACTAAAAATACAACAAAAAAAAAATTAGCCAGGCGTGGTGACGCACACCTGTAATCCCAGCTACTCAGGACGCTGAGGCAGGATAATCGCTTGAACCCGGGAGGCAGAAGTTGCAGTGAGCCGAGACTGCGCCACTGCATTCCAGCCTGGGCAACAGCAAGACTTTGTCTCAATAAAAAAAATAGTTATCAAAATAGTGTTGCTGTCCCCTTAATGAAATTGATGTCAACTGCAGTTTTCAACTATTCCTCTTCTTCCTTTTCTTCATTTTACGTCTTTCAATTCTCTGGCGCTTCTAGTTTGCCCATCTTCTCTCTACTCCTTAGTTAAGTACCTTTTCTTTCCCCATACTGACTTCTGTATGTTTTTCCAACCCCCATCATGTAGCTGAAACAACTACTGTTTATGCTAAACAAGTTGCCTCCACTTCATGTCAGCTATAATATTCTTTAAGGCTCGTTTTGTTCTTTTCAGCTTTCCCCCATTAAGACACTACTGAATCCTCAAATATGATGACAGCCTTTCCTAAACCTAGCTGTAGCTGTTTTAAAGCATTTCTTTCTTTTTTTGAGATGGGGTCTCAGTCACCCAGGCTGGAGTGTGGCGCTATCTTGGCCCACTGCAACCTCCGCCTCCTGGCTCAGGTGATCCTCCCACCTCAGCCTACCGAGTAGCTGGGTTCACAGGTGCAGGTCACTACACCCGGCTACTTTTTTGTATTTTTTGTAGACATGGGGTTTCACCATGTTGCCAGGCTAGTCTCGAATTCCTGAGCTCAAGCGATCCAGCCGCCTTGGCCTCCCAAAGTACTGGGATTACAGGCATGAACCACTGCACCCAGCTGGCCATTTCTTAATTGTACTTTTTTTCTAACTTTTTTTTCTTTTTTTTTTTTTTTTTTTTTTTTTTGAGACGGAGTCTCGCTCTGTCGCCGGGGCTGGAGCGCAGTGGCCGGATCTCAGCTCACTGCAAGCTCCGCCTCCCGGGTTTACGCCATTCTCCTGCCTCAGCCTCCTGTGTAGCTGGGACTACAGGCGCCCGCCACCTCGCCCGGCTAGTTTTTTGTAATTTTTTAGTAGAGACGGGGTTTCACCGTGTTCGCCAGGATGGTCTCGATCTCCTGACCTCGTGATCCGCCCGTCTCGGCCTCCCAAAGTGCTGGGATTACAGGCTTGAGCCACCGCGCCCGGCCTTTTTTTTCTTTTTTAAATAGAGATAGGTGCTCGCTCTGTCACCCAAGCTGAAGCACAGTGGTGCAATCATAGTTCACTGAAGCCTTGGAACTCCTGGGCTTAAGCGATCCTCCCGCTTCAGCCTCCCAAGCAGCTGGGACTACAGGTGAGAGCCACCATGCCTGGCTCTCCCCAACTTTACATTTTGAAAAACTGAAATCTATTTAAAAAGCGAAAGAATCATAAAATGAACACACATATGCTCTTACCTAGATTCACCACAGTAAATGTTTTGCCACTTTTGCTTTTTTTCTCTACAAATGATTTTTTTAAAACAATTTAAAAGCAAACTGCAAACATCACGATATTTCAACATAAATACTTCATCAGGTACTGCCTAAAAGTAAGATGCATTTTCCTATATAACCATAATACCATATCGTCACATTCAAGTCATTTAACAATGATATAGGCCAGGCGCGGTGGCTGACACCTGTAAACCCAGTACTTTGGGAGGCTGAGGCGGGCAGATCACCTGAGGTCAGGAGTTCGAGACCAGCCTGACCAATATGGAGAAACCTCGTCTCTACTAAAAATACAAAATTAGCCAGGCATGGTGGTGCATGCCTGGAATCCCAGCTACTCGGGAGGCTGAGGCAGGAGAATCTCTTGAATCCGGCAGGCAGAGGTTGCAGTGAGCTGAGATCACGCCATTGTACTCCAGCCTGGGCAACAACTGCGAAACTCCATCTCAAAAAAAAAAAAAAAAAACCAATGATATAATACCGTCTAATATATACTCCGTACATATTCAAATTTTCCCAGTTATCCCCAAAATGTCCTCTACAGTTTTTATTTTCTTAATCCAGGCTTGACACTGTCATTTCTCTTTCAACTTCTTTCATCTAGAATAGTCTTCCTGCCCTTTTTGTTTTGTTTCGTTTTTCATCACTTTGAAATTTTTAGAGTTCAGGCGAACTGTCCTACAGAAAGCCCCACAAACGGCCGGACGCAGTGGCTCACGCCTGTAATCCCAGCACTTTGGGAGGCCGAGGCGGGCAGATCACAAGGTCAGGAGATAGAGACCACGGTGAAACCCCGTCTCTACTAAAAATACAAAAAAATTAGCCGAGTGCAGTGGCGGGCGCCTGTAGTCCCAGCTACTCAGGAGGCTGAGGCAGGAGAATGGCGTGAACCCGGGAGGTGGAGCTTGCAGTGAGCCAAGATCGCAACACTGCACTCCAGCCTAGGGGACAGAGCGAGACTCGTCTCAAAAAAAAAAAAAAGAAAGGCCCACAAACTGGATTTGTCTGACTACTATAACTAGGCTCAGCTTAAACTAAACACTTTCAGCAAGAATGTTACATAGGTAATTATTGAATGAATTCTTCAAATATTTCTCAGTGTTTGTTCATTTAGAATTTCAGTCTCTTGGGCTGACATTGTCTAGACGCTGCAAAAAAACCTTCATTAACTGTTACCAATTAGTACATCTAACCATGATAATCAAAGAAATACATTGTCTTGTCCAGCCATCCAATATATCTTTCTGTGCCCAATTTAAAGATCCTAGTTACCAAGTTAAACCCTCTTCTAACAACAAATGAAGACTTAAGAAACTAAAAGACTTCAGGATAATCTAATGTGCCAATAAAATAAAACTGAATATGGGGAACTAAAAGTTCTTTCTACATTCATCTGGATAACTAGATAGAATATAAAGATAACTAAGAAAGATACCACTTAGGTTAGGTTGAAAGTTTTAGGTCTCAGTTTTGAAATTTAAAAGGCTGCTAAATTTTAACATTAAAACTATAAAAGGCAGGGCGCAGTGGCTCACACCTGTAATCCCAGCACTTTGGGAGACCAAGGCAAGAGGATCACTTGAGCCCAGGAGTTCAAGACCAGCCTCAAAAACATGGCAAAACTCCGTCTCTATAAAAAATACAAAAATTAGGTCAGGCATGGTGGCTCATGCCTGTAGTCCCAGCTACTCGGGAGGCTAAGGCAGGAGAATGGCGTGAACCCGGAAGGCAGAGTTTGCGGTGAGCCAAGATTGCGCCACTGCACTCCAGCCTGGGCGACATAGCAAAACTCTGTCTCAAAAAAAAAAAAAAAAAAATTAGCTGGGCACAGTGGTGTATGCCTGTGGTTCCAACTACTCAGGAAGCTGAGGTGGATCACCTGAGCCCAGGAAGCTGAAGCTGCAGTGAGCTGTGATTGCGCCACTGTACTCTAGCCTGGGCAACAGAGCAAGACCCTGTCCCCCACCAAAAAAAACTATAAAGGAGCGTTATAGTCTAGTAATGATTGCACCCAAGGATGGTAATGATTATAAGACATCCCTTTATTCCCATTAGTCATTTAGCAATTAAGTAGCAGCCAAAGCTCCAAAATGACTACAAATCCCAGAATTAACTGAATAATTTTGTCTCTAATAGACATATGTCTAAAAATCAGCCTTTTTTTTTGAGACCTGCTCTGTCACCCAGACTGGAGTGCAGTGGCGCAATCTCGGCTTACCACAACTTTCGCCTCCTGGATTCAAGCAATTCTCCTGCCTCAGCCTCCCGAGTAGCTGGGACTAGAGGTGTGCACCACCATGCCTAGCTAATTTTTGTATTTTTTATAGAGACTGGGTTTCGCCATGTTGGCCAGGCTGGTCTCCAACTCCTGACCTCAGGTGATCCACTCACTTTGGTTTCCCAAAGTGCTGGGATTATAGGCGTGAGCCACCATATCTGTCCTAAAAATTAGCTTTTTCCAAAAATGTTTAGGAAAAGGTCTTTAATTAATTATTCCACTTTAAGTAATGAGTCCTTGGCATTTTTCTCTCAAAGAATCCCTTTTGTTTTTCACTTTACAGTAAGATGTGATTTACAAATATTTGTTACTTTACAAATATGATATTAGAAGCCAGAATAATGGTTACAAGTGTCATGTTTTCCCCACTGTTGCCCATTTAGGGATGGAAAGCAGTGACTGAACATGAACTCATGCTTGTTTCTGGGGTTCTGGTAATTTATTTATTTTGGTTGAGCAGTTACATGGGTACATGGGTGCTAAATTTGTAAAAACTCACTAAGCTGTACATTTATAATTTGTACATTTTCCCGTATATACTTCAGTAAAAGTTATGATGTGCTAAAAATTACATAAGGCAAAAAAAATTTTTAATCCCATTTTAAAATGCAATAAAAGAGAGAAAGCTTAATTATCAAATGTCAGACCATAAATAAAGCTTTGATCACAACCAATAACATGTAGGTAAGGAAGAATACTTTATCCTTGCTCAAAAAAATAAAAATAAAAATTAAGCGTTTATATTAAAATGCCCTTTCAGAGGTTCCAGATTTCTACTCAGATGTATGAATCTCAATTAGTACTGATTTTGAAAGTTTCAAAAGTTTGTCAGCTTGTTAATTACAATGGTAAATGAAGCATAAATTAAACAAATACTGTTGACAAATCCAGGAGATATCAACTTTAAAACATATTCACATTGAAAATTTATACTTGAAAATGTTTCTTCCAGGTTGGTATTATATCAAGTGATTAATGTGTGCCCCACTGAAAATATAAAGAACCAAAATATTAATATAAGCACTTTGAAACCATTTCCAGGCTGACTGAAACCATTATGGAAATATTTAGGTAAAATTACAATATTTATGTTAAAATAGTATGAAATATTTGCATAACAAAAGCTTTAATAGGTGTGATCCATTTTCCTTTGAATTCAAAATATACCTGCAGGGCCGGGCGCGGTGGCTCAAGCCTGTAATCCCAGCACTTTGGGAGGCCGAGACGGGCGGATCACGAGGCCAGGAGATCGAGAGACGATCCCGGCTAACACGGTGAAACCCCGTCTCTACTAAAAAATACAAAAAAACTAGCCGGGCGAGGTGGCGGGCGCCTGTAGTCCCAGCTACTTGGGAGGCTGAGGCAGGAGAACGGCGTAAACCCGGGAGGCGGAGCTTGCAGTGAGCTGAGATCCGGCCACTGCACTCCAGCCTGGGTGACAGAGCAAGACTCCGTCTCAAAAAAAAAAAAAAAAAAAAAAAATACCTGCAGATGGAAATACACAAAGGTATTAAAAGCAGTTATTTCTGCTGGGAAGGAATATGAAGTCTTTCTTTTCTTACCTCTCTGATTTTCAAATTCTATAAGTAGCAGGATTAAGCTTATATTTAAGAGAAAAAACTTTAAACCCTTGGTAAATCCATTATCGATATAAAAAAGGGAGAATGGGGCGAGAGCTGTGGAAAGAAATGAAGTATAGGTACCAGAGACTAAAATCGGGTTTAGGGTATATTTGTGGAAATAGCAATTTTTGTCCACACTAATATTAAAATATTTTAAGAAAGCCATAAGCACAATATTCTCAGTGCCATGATATTAAAGAAACAGTAGCCTCCCATGTGTGGTAAAAATGGTACAGTACTCTGTAAATACACAATATATGTAAATTGTAAGAGAAAGGGAGAAATGTATCAGCACCTTACTGAAAAGAAATCTGACTTTTCTGTTAAACCCCATCTGGCCATCAAATAACAAAATAAGACAATGGATTCTCTGTATTTGTCATGTAATTCCTACTGAAATTTCCTTGTTGCTTCTGAAAAGATTCATTCCAGGGAAATAAACTGCTTTTATAAAAATCACTGTCAAAGAAAAAACATGTCCTTAAACAGGAAAAGAAACTTGGAAACAAGAAAAAAAAAAAATAAAGCAGAAAGAATATCACAATTTAATCATTTGAGTTCCTAGTTTTCTGGTTCAGATACCAGTAGTGGTGCCCCAGTGCATACATACTGCTTTAGAGGCTCACAGAAATGCTACTTTTATTTTATTTATTTTTATTTATTTATTTTTTTTGAGACGGAGTCTCGCTCTGTCGCCCGGGCTGGAGTGCAGTGGCCGGATCTCAGCTCACTGCAAGCTCCGTCTCCCGGGTTTACGCCATTCTCCTGCCTCAGCCTCCCCAGTAGCTGGGGCTACAGGCGCCCGCCAACTCACCCGGCTACTTTTTGTATTTTTTAGTAGAGACGGGGGTTTCACCGTGTTAGCCAGGATGGTCTCGATCTCCTGACCTCGTGATCCATCTGTCTCGGCCTCCCAAAGTGCTGGGATTAGGCCGGGCGCGGTGGCTCAAGCCTGTAATCCCAGCACTTTGGGAGGCCGAGACGGGCGGATCACGAGGTCAGGAGATCGAGACCATCCTGGCTAACACAATGAAACCCCGTCTCCACTAAAAAAAAATACAAAAAAATTAGCCGGGCGTGGTGGCGGCGCCTGTAGTCCCAGCTACTCGGGAGGCTGAGGCAGGAGAATGGCGGGAACCCGGGAGGCGGAGCTTGCAGTGAGCCGAGATCGCGCCACTGCACTCCAGCCTGGGCGACAGAGCGAGACTCCGCCTCAAAAAAAAAAAAAAAAAAAAAAACCAAAGTGCTGGGATTACAGGCTTGAGCCACCACGCCCGGCCACAAATGCTACTTTTAAAGCAAAGAAGAAATGAATGAGCAACCTACTAGGGTACATTGCAGATGGCACTCAATAAACATTTAATGAACAAGTAAAATCATAAGAATATTTAAACATAAAATAAACACCTTCAACAGATAGAGAAGAAATCTGCTGCCTGGGAAGTACCAGACAGAACTGTGCTGGTCTCTTTACATTGTTACCGATGAGATTTCACCCACATATCCGTTATGTTGTAGAACAGGTATTCTCCTGACTAGGAACAGTTTCGTAGCTTATAATTTCATATACTTTCTAATTCTGATATTTTCAAACGTTAATGATACCTCTACTAACCACTTCTGTAGTAAGCAATCTATTACCAACCTATTATCATGTTTCAAAGTACTACCTTAACTTGACCTTTTCACATCCTTTATGTCACTTGCATGACCCAGGCTTGACAGGGAAGGTATTATTAACCCTACTTTATAAATGATATTTTTTTTGGTTTGAGACTGAGTTTCATTCTTGTCGCCCAGGCTAGAGTACAGTAGCACGATCTTGGCTCACTATAACCTCCGCGTCCCGGGTTCAAGCAATGCTCCTGCCTCAGCATCCCAAGTAGGTGGTATTATAGGTGTGAGCCACCACGCCCAGCCACATCCTTCAATTTAAGAAAGCTGCTGTTTAAAGGACATCTAAAATATAAACCACTCCCACATACCCACTCTTCTCCAAATTTTGCTCAAACAGAACAATTAGGTACACTTTAAAGTTAACAGGAAATGACAGAACCAAAAATAACTGGGGTGTGGTATCACCTCTGAAAAAGCTTTCAAGCTGTGAATAAATGCAGACAGCTCTGGCTAAACAAGATAGCATCAGACCAAGGTTCAGTACCCGATACAATGGACCTTAGCTATGCACACAGTGACACCTCATTTTCTTCAACTATTTCAAACTCTGGAAAACCCTGAAAAAAGCAACATAAGTCACCACGAAGCCACAAATGCTGTGGTCAAGCTCTTACACTAAAGTTTTTATATAGAAGAGAAATCCATACATTCTAAGGACCTGAAATTATTTCTATTTCATTTATTTAATAGTAGTCTTAAAAGTACACAATAGGGCCGGGTACAGTGGCTCACACCTATAATCCCAGCACTTTGGGAGGCCGAGGCAGGCGGATTACCTGAGGTCGGGAGTTTGAGACCAGCCTGACCAACACGGAGAAACCCTATCTCTACTAAGAAATACAAAATGAGTCGGGTGTGGTGGTGCATGCCTGTAATCCCAGCTACTCGGGAGGCTGAGGCAGGAGAATCGCTTAAACCTGGAAAGTGGAGGTTGCAGTGAGCCAAGATCGTGCCATTGCACTCCAGCCTGGGCAACAAGAACCAAACTCTATCTCAAAAAAAAAAAAAAAAAAAATTTGTTTAAAAAGTACACAATATGTGCTAATTAATTTTGGTAAAGAACAAATTTGCATCCTGCAGGATATGATGACAGGGTTTATTTAACCATAAGCATGCCTAGCAATAAACCAGCCCCTACTTTTTTTTTTTTTTTGAGACAGAGTCTCGCTCTGTTGCCCAGGCTGGAGGGCAGTGGCCCGATCTCGGCTCACTGCAAGCTCCGCCTCCTGGGTTCACGCCATTCTCCTGCCTTAGCCTCCCAAACAGCTGGGACAACAGGCGCCCACCACCACGCCCGGCTAATTTTTTGTATTTTCAGTAGAGATTGGGTTTCACCGTGTTAGCCAGGATGGTCTTGATCGCCTGACCTCGTGATCCGCTCGCCTCGGCCTCCCAAAGTGCTGGGATTACAGGCATGAGCCACCGCGCCCGGCCTTTTTTTTTTTTTTTTTTTTTTTTGAGACGGAGTCTCGCTCTGTCACCCAGGCTGGAGTGCAGTGGCCGGATCTCAGCTCACTGCAAGCTCCGCCTCCCGGGTTCACGCCATTCTCCGGCCTCAGCCTCCCGAGTAGCTGGGACTACAGGCGCCCGCCACCTCGCCCGGCTAGTTTTTTGTATTTCTTAATAGAGACGGGGTTTCACCGTGTTAGCCAGGATGGTTTCGATTTCCTGACCTCGTGATCCGCCCGTCTCGGCCTCCCAAAGTGCTGGGATTACAGGCCTTTTTTTTTTTTTTTAGAGAGAGTCTCATTCTGTCACCCAGACAGGAATGCAGTAGCACCATTTTGGCTCACTGCAACCTCCGCCTCCCGGGTTCAAGCAATTCTGTTGCCTCAGACTCCCAAGCATCTGGGATTACAGGTGCCTGCCACCATGCCTAATTTTTGTATGTTTAGTAGAGACGGAGTTTCGCCATGTTGGCCAGGCTGGCTTCGAACTCCTGACCTCACTGATCTGCCCGTATGGGCCTCCCAAAGTGCTGGAGTTACAGGCATGAGCCACCATGCCTGCTCCCAACCCCTGCATTTTAACTGTTTTATTTTATTACATTTTATTTTACTATATTTATTACTATATTTAAGGGTCATTTAAATTTTTAATTTTCTTTTGATCTTATGACATGTTATGGTGGAAATTACATGGTGCAATGGTGATTAGATTGTGAGATTCCTGAGGGCTGCACTAAGCTTCACTAAGATCCTATTTATTCTGACTTGACCCACAGTTCTGGCTTATCTGGTTTCCCTGCCTACTTCAGCTTAGACGCAGCAGATTAGAAAGCAGTAAGGGCACATTTTGACAGAAAACAGTACTGGAGAGAGAAACTAAAAGCAGACAAAACACTGAACTGGTATAGCAGTGAGGAGTCATTTTAGTACAGGACAAAACTGCCAACACCTTTATACAGCAGAACGCACCAGCCATATTAACAGCACAGTACAGAAATTAATGTACATAGTGATGACCTTGATTCCTCAAAAAAGGTTATGGTTAGTACACTCTGACTCTTAAGAGAAGCCTATACTTCTTATAGGCTATACACTATTAATATGAAGACTTACATTTACATGGTCAAAATAATTTAGCTGTTCAGGGGATGTCAGTTAGATGAACAATTCAGTTATATCTCTAACGACAGTAGATAAATCCTAAGTAGATAAATCTCAAAAATCCCATTATAATTATGTAGTATAGATAATTAACATTTATGAGGCTGATTTGGGAAGATGGGGGAAAAAATCTAAGTTATACACTAAAATTCTTCCCCCTCCCTGAACATGCAATAAGGCGTTTCACTTTTTAAAAATGTATTCCCGTCACCAATATTAGTTGCCTTTCTCTAATACCAAAATGAAAAAGCAGAAAATTATCTTAATAATTTTCCCCACTGTCAGGCTAACCCCTGCATCCAGACGCCACTAACATAGTTGGTCTAAGTTTATTCTCTTCTTACTCTTAGAAAATAGCGCTGTCAAACCGATTGTTAATCTGAGAGAGAAGGGTTGTGCCTAAGTCTTACAGCTGAATAAAAGCAGCACGTAAATTAGTGGTTATGTTTAATCCATCTTCTTAGTTTAAAGGCAGAAACAACTGTAACCTAAAACCCTGCAAGATTTAGAAAGCAAGGAGCCCTTTACATTTTGTTCTTATAACAACAAGAGAAATCTAATGCAGGTACACATTCGAATCAGAAAACATCATTCTCCAAGTCTTCATAACCAAAGGCAAAATAAAATACCATTACCACGCCAAGAGCTCCGTAAACTTATTTTAAACATCATATAATGGATGTATCTGACTTCCCCATACTAAGTTTATTTCAGTAATAGCAGTGACTTGCAATGATCTAGAGAAAGTGGGTCAAAAGGCACATGGTATACGTCCTAAAAAAAGGGTGGGGGGTGGGTGTCAATAAAGATCTCATCTTAAATATCTCACTTGGAAGAGTCGACTCAATTCCCTGCCCACACCACTCCTGATGGCTTCCCCAGAGTCGTTTCTTAAAGACAAAAAAAGACGGGGTTCTGGGCCCTTTGGGGGTGGTGGGAGAAGTCCCCACTACACCCTGAAACCTTCGGGAGGGAACCTGGCAATGACGGCCAGGCACCTGACCAGGTGCAGCAGAAAACGCCGGGTCCGGGGGGCTGCTCTCGGAGGCTGCCGCCCGGCCCGGTCTACACCCCTCCGAACCCTCCTAGGGTGGGTGCAGCCCGGCCCCAGCCTCCCTCCGCCCCGAGCCGCCGCCCAGCCGAGGGCCGTTTCCCGCGGGTCCCCGAGGAAGGCCCGGCCCGCCAGGCACCTTTGATGACGCGGTCGGTGGTGGAGAGGTGGAAGCGCCTCCCGGACATGGTCCCCTCGGCCTCCTCCAGGCTCCAGGAGCCCGCCCGACGTGCGCCTCCGCCGCGGCCGCCGCCTTCTCCTCGGGCGGCCTCAGCTGCCCGGAGGCGTCAGCCAGCCGTGCCCGACCCTGGCTCCTCAGCGCTGCCCGAGGACCAGAAGGGCGCGGCCGCCGCAGCGCCGGCCTCCAACGCCACTGACAGGACGCGGGCCCACCGGCCGCTCTCTTGGGAGGCGCCAGCGGCTAAGGCGGGGAACACAGCTTCGGCAGCGACCGCGACCGCTGCTAAGGGTGGCGACCGGGGCGGCCGCGGCTGCTCGCGGCCCGGGCCCTCGTGCGCGCAAGCGCGCCCCCGCGCGCCGCTCTCACAACTTCCCAGCGGCCCCGCGCGCCGCCGTCGGCGCGCCGAGGCCCCACGCGCGGCCCCGCTGTCCAAGCCGACCCGGCCCGGCCTCCCGCCCAGAGCACCGCCCTCCCCACGCTTCCGCCTTCCCGGGAGGCCGTAGGCCTCGGCGCACGCGCTCTTCTCGGCTCCTCCGGCTCCGGGTCCCTCTTCCTAAAAGCCCATTTTCGCTTCTCCTCAGCCAGCCCTCCTCGCAGCCGGTCCCTTCTCTCCTGCCCGCCCCTGCCCAGGCCGGGAACACCTGAAACCCGCCCGCGTGGCCAGCGCGGGAGGCCCGCCCGGCCGCGGCCATTTTGCGACCCGGCCCTGCGGCCTCGCGGCCGCTCTGCGCCGCCTCCTGGGACCGCCTCGCAGAGAGCCCCTGACCTCCCAGGCCTCCCTCCTCACCTCTGGGTCTCCCACCCGCTTTGTCTCAAGTAGTGTGATAAGTCCGGCCGCGCTCCTTCAGCTTTTGTGGGTCATTCAGCAAACCCACACATTTAAATCCCCTCGCTTTATCTTTCCCGCGTGTTGAGTGCAGTCAGTACAGTGAGAAGGACATTCGTGTCCATCCTAGTTCCAGTCCAGTAGCTAGGGCGGTGGGGGATTGGGGAGCTCGGTTTCTGAGCAAGGCCCTGCTCCTTCCTCACTTTCCACATCTAAGAGAGGGGAGCTCCCTGCTCCTGGGACCCCAGGGCCGGACCTCCTCCTGTGCCCTGTGTATCACTCCCCAGCTAGAAGCCCCTTTTTTCTTCCCCCGGCCCAGGCTCACTGTGGAACCCCATGGGCAAGTCCGTAGAAGGTTAACAGTCTGTTCATCTCGAGGTTAAAAACTGACCTTTATCTGCCCTTAAAACTGTAAGCCTAGAACAGAAACTGGCTCCAACCGTCCTCTCACTGAGTAACTGGCAAAGTCAAAAGGATTTTGACTTTTAGCAATGCAAATAAAATATTGAAACTGATGTCTAATAAAACATGCAAGTTACAGGCAAAACCAGTCTTAACAATTACTGCAGTGACCAATGAGTAGTCACATGTAGCTATGTAAATTTAAATTAATTCTGTTCACGTTTCAAGCGTTCAGGAACTACGTGCAGCTACCTTATTGGGCTTTCAGAAAATTATACTGGACAGCTCCTAAAATGTTATAGGATTAATGGTAAATCTCCAATAATAATAGATTTATGTATAGGCGGTCTGGGGATAGATAGTGGAATCAGACCCTGAATTATCCCTTGGAATTTTGACCATAGCTCTTTGACAGTAACCGCAGGAGGCAAGAGGACTTTAGGGGCCGAATAGAATTTGGTTTTGTTTTCATGGTCCTTGAGGCTTCCACCCAAGAGAATTGTTCAGATATCCTGAGGAAGTTCTTCATTTAAGAAGTAACCCTCACTGGCAAGACCATCACCCTTGAGGTGGAGCCCAGCGACACCATTGAGAATGTCAAGGCAAAGATCCAGGACAAGGAAGGCATCCCTCCTGACCAGCAGAGGTTGATCTTTGCTGGGAAACAGCTGGAAGATGGACGCACCCTGTCTGACTACAACATCCAGAAAGAGTCCACTCTGCACTTGGTCCTGCGCTTGAGGGGGGGTGTCTAAGTTTCCCCTTTTAAGGTTTCAACAAATTTCATTGCACTTTTCTTTCAATAAAGTTGTTGCATTCCCCAAAAAAAAAAAAAAAAAAAAAAAAAAAGAAGTAACCAGAACTCCACGCCTATCAAATCATACCTCTGCGTCAGAGGCTAAAATTCATCTGGAAGAACCTCAACAGGATAGCTAAAAATAAAAAGTTTAATAAAGCATTGCGGGCCGGGCAAGGTGGCTCACGCCTGTAATCCCAGCATTTTGGGAGGCCAAGGTGGGTGGATCACCTGAAGTCAGGGGTTTGAAAACAGCCTGGTCAATGTGGTGAAACCCCGTCTCTACTAAAAATACAAAAATTAGCCGAGTGTGGTGGCTCACACCTGTAATCCCAGCTACTCCAGAGGCTGAGGCAGAAGAATCGCTTGAATCCGGGAGGCAGAGGTTCCAGTGAGCCAAGATTACGCCCGGGCACTCCAGCCTGGGTGACAGAGCGAGACTATCTCCAAAAGAAAAAAAAAAAAAAAAGAAAAGAAAAAGAAAACGTTGCGGGCCACGCACAGTGGCCAATGCATGTAATCCCAGCACTTTGGAAGGCTGAGGTGGGCGAATCACCTGAGGTCAGGAGTTCGAGACCAGGCTGGCCAACATGGCGAAAACCCATCTCTGCTAAAAATACAAAAATTAGCTGGGAGTGATGGTGGGCGCCTGTAGTCCCATCTACTCGGAACGCTGAGGCAGGAGAATCGCTCGAACCCGGGAGGCAGAGGTTGCAGTGAGCTGAGATGGTGCCACTGCACTTCAACCTGGGCACCGATACACACTCCATCTATCTCAAAAACAAAACCAAAAAAACCCACAAATACTAACTCATTCAATCCTCACACCAACCTGATTTATATGATTATCGCCATTTTACAGATAAGGAAACTGAGGCACAGAGATGTGAAGAAACTTGCCCAAAGTCACACAGCTGGTCGGAGGCCTAGTGAACACCATCATCATCAAGAGACATGCAGTACCTGAACTTCTTCTACAGCACCGCGTGGAATATGGGGCATTGAGTCCTCAAGCATGGTATACATGAATTTACAGAATCCAGATGTTATTCTGTAGCTTGGCTTTAGCAAAGTAATTGTAAGCAACCTGCAGCCCTGTCCCTTCGCATCCCCACCCCCCGTTTTTTTGTTTTTGGGTTTTTGAGACAGAGTCTCAAAAACAGAGTGTAGTGGCGTGATCTCAGCTCACTGCAACCTCCGCCTCCAGGGTTCAAGTGATTCTCCTGCCTCAACCTCCCGAGTAGCTGGGACTACAGTCATGTGCCACCACACCCAGCTAATTTTTTTGTATTTTTAGTATTTTTAGTAGAGATTGGGTTTCACCATGTTGGCCAGGATGGTCTCGATTTCCTGACCTCGTGATCTGCCCACCTCAGCCTTCCCCGCCCCTTTCTAAGGAGATTCACTCAGTATCTCTGCCTTTCTCCAAGTAGCTTGCTGGTCCTCTGTTTCAATAGCTGCTTAGTCTTCCCACAACAACTAGTGACACCAAACAGACCTTGATACCATCACTTCCAGCTGTGGGCACGGGTAAGTTCCTTCACTTCTCAGGCCTTGCTTTCCTCTTTTGTAACGTGGGGATTATAATAATATTAATAGGCCCTCCCTGTAGCAGAGGCTGGGATGCTCTGCCCACATACCCTTCACCATGAGGGATAACCATCTTCTGGTTGCTGCCTTTTTTTTTTTTAGAGAGAGAGAGAGATGAGGTCTTGCTGTGTTGCCCAGGCTGGAGTGAAGTGGTGCCATCATAGCCCACTGAAGCCTTGAACTGCTGGGCTCAAGTGATCCTCCTGCGTTGGCCTCTCAAAGTACTGGGATTATAGGCATGAGCTACCGTACTCTGCCTGTTTCTTGAGGGCTGGTGGCTGATAGTTCATTGCTGCCCCTTCTCCAGAGAATTGCCTTAGGTTGAATGGGAGCCCCCTCCCCTAAGGAGTTATGACCATCCCTTCCCCAGTCCTAGGAGCAGTGGCTATCACGGCCTCCAGGTCAGACTAAGTTTGCCTCAAGGTAAGAATAACTTTGTGGTACAACTCAGGCTCCAGAGCTTACTGTGAGAACAGACTGAACTGCCGGAACACATTAAACGAGGTTCATTTTATTTGGATGTTATGAGATGGCCCCAAAATACAATAGTCGGTTAATTTTTCCATTACTATTATTGAATAATACGTCCCTTCACATTGGTTTGCAATGTTTTCTTTAATTTTATTTTTTATTTTTTTTTTTATTGAGACAGAGTCTCACTCTGTCGCCCAGGCTGCTCAGACTGGAGTGCAGTGGCACAATCTAGTTTCACTGCAACCTCCACCTCCCAGGTTCAAGCAGTTCTCCCTGTCTCAGCCTCCTGATAGCTGGGATTGCAGCCCTCCTGTCCAGCACTGCTCCTAATAGTTCCCGTCACTTTCTATCTCTGTGTTTGGAAAAGGGCGTTAGATCCATGGATTTCTCCCGGAGGAAACCAGGTTGGAAAGGCTTTGATCTGTATAAGCTGAGACCACCAGAAACCTTCACCCATCGCATTGCCTTGCTTTCCTATCCTGGTAGAAGTTTCAAAAGACTTTGGGTTGTTTGGGGCAGACATAGGGAACGTGTCTTGCTCTCTACGGGAATCCATCTCAACTGATTCAATAATAGAATCAGCTATTCTCAGGGCATAAAGGCTGGGAGTGAATAGGGGCTCCGCTGCATCAGCCTCCTAATTGGTCCCTGAGTCTTTGGTCTTGACCTCTTAATCCATTGTCCACACTGACCCCAGAATCAACTTTTTTTTTTTTTTGAGACAGAGTCTGACTCTGTCCCCCAGGCTGGAGTACAGTGGCATGATTACAGCTCACTACAGCCTCAACCTCCCAGGCTCAAGCAATCCTTCCACCTTAGCCTCCTGAGTAGCTGAGACTACAGGTGTACACCACCACACCCAGCTAATTTTTTTTTTTTTTTTTTTTTTTTTTTTTGAGACGGAGTCTCACGCTGTTGCCCAGGCTGGAGTGCAGTGGCGCGATCTCGGCTCACTGCAAGCTCCGCCTCCCGGGTTCCCGCCATTCTCCTGCCTCAGCCTCCTGAGTAGCTGGGACTACAGGCGCCCGCCACCGCGCCCGGCTAATTTTTTGTATTTTTAGTAGAGACGGGGTTTCACTGTGGTCTCGATCTCCTGACCTTGTGATCCGCCCGCCTCGGCCTCCCAAAGTGCTGGGATTACAGGCTTGAGCCACCGCGCCCGGCCACAACCCAGCTAATTTTTAAAATTTTTTGTAGAGACTCAGTCTTGCAACGTTGCCCAGGCTGGGCTCCAACTCCTGTCCTCAAGCAATGCTCCTGCCTCAGCCTCCCAAAGTACTGGGATTACAGGTGTGAGCCACTATGCCCGGCCCAGAGTCAACTTTGTACAGAAAATCTGACTATTGATGCTGCTTCTCATCTCCCTTCAGTGACTCCCTGGAGCCCTTGGGATCGAGTTCAAACCCTGAAACCTGGCCCAACAGCTCCTTCACAGCCTGATCCTGACTCACCTCTATAGCTTCTCTCTGTCTGTAGCCCCATGAGACCTTTCAGGCTGGCCACTTGAAGCCATTTGCTATGTTTTTTCAGGGCCAGGGCCCTCCAAGGAAGGATGGGATATGAAGAGCAAGGAGGAAGGGAGGTATTCTAGATAGGGTAAAGCTGTACAGAGGCATGGGGTTGGAATATGGTGGATATGTTCAGGGCTCCACCCCTTTGGATATTTGATCCTTATAGCCTGGAAATGCCCGTCCTTCTCTACTTTGACTCACAAGTTCAGCCATGGCCTAAGATCCAGCCCTGTTATAATCACCTCTCTGAAGCCTTCCTTAGTCCATCCGGGTAGAGGTAAAGCCTTCCTCTGTGGACCAGGAGCATTTTGTAAACAGATCAACCACCTAATGCATGGTGGATATTATTTATTCACATGTGGCTGTTTTCCCCACCTAGACTATTGAGGCAGAGACTATATCCAGCTTCTTCTTTTAAAAAATTTGTTTTTTATTTATATATTTTGAGACAGGATCTTCTCTGTTGCCCAGGTTAGAGTGCAGTGGCACTGTCATAGCTCACTGCAGCCTCTAACTCCTGGCCTCTAGCAATCCTCCCACCTCAGCCTCCTGAGTAGCTGGGACTACAGGCACACACCACTACGCCCAGCTAATTTTTTAAATTTCTTTTTTGTAGAGATGGGGCCTTGCTATGTTGCCCAGGCTGTCTCGAACTCCTGGCCTCAAACAGTCCACCCACATCGGCCTGCCTCCTAAAGTGCTGGGATTTACAGTCATGAGCTACTGCACCCAGCCTATATTTCCAGTTTCTAGCATGGCCCATTTATATTGTGGTTGCTCAGTAGGTGTTTGTGGATATAATGAATCACTAATCACCTCCATTTCTTTTTTTTTTTTTTTGTGATGGAGTCTCGCTCTGTCGCCTGGGCTGGAGTGCAATGGCACAATCTTGACTCACTGCAACCTCCACTTCCCAGGTTTAAGTGATTCTCCTGCCTCAGCCTCCCAAGTAGCTGGGATTACAGGCGCCCGCCACCATGCCCGGCTCATTTTTTTGTATTTTTAGTAGAGACGGGGTTTCACTATGTTGGCCAGGCCAGTCTTGAACTCCTGACCTCGTGATCCGCCCACCTCAGCTTCCCAAAGTGCTGGGATTACAGGCGTGAGCCACCGCACCTGGCCAATCACCTCTATTTCTTATATGCAATAATTTAGTATGCCCCAGTAGATAAAGTTTGATTCAAAAGATAACTGACCAATTGGAGTATCTAAGAGGCCAAAGACCAAGGATTCATATGGACCAGAATTATTATATTACAGGTGAGGGAAATGAGCCCAGAGGCATCAAGCCACTTACCCACTGTCACACAAGTAGTTGAAAGTACAATTTGAACCCAGCTCTGCTCTCAGGATTTTTCTCTTTTTAATGTTTTAAATATATTTTTCAAAAGTAACACATGTCCATGATTTAACAAAATTAAAGGCCAGGCATGATACTCATGCCTGTAATCCCAACACTTTGGGAGGCCGAGGTGGGTGGATTACCTAAGGGAAGGAGTTCGAGACCAGCCTGGCCAACATGGTAAGACCCCATCTCTGCTAAAACTACAAAAAATTAGCCAGGCGTGGTGGCGCACACCTGTAGTCCCAGCTACTCAGGAGGCTGAGGCAGGAGAATTGCTTGAAACCAGGAGGCGGAGGTTGCGGTGAGCTAAGATTGCACCACTGCACTCCAGCCTGGGCAAGTGAGACTCTGTCTCCAGAAAAAAAAAAAAAAAAAAGAAAAAATTGCCGGGCGCGGTGGCTCACGCCTGTAATCCCAAAACTTTGGGAGGCTGAGGCGGGTGGATCACGAGGTCAGGAGATCGAGACCATCCTGGCTAACATGGTGAAACCCTGTCTCTACTAAAAATACAAAAAATTAGCCGGGCATGGTGGCGGGCGCCTGTAGTCCCAGCTACTTGGGAGGCTGAGGCAGGAGAATGGCGTGAACCTGGGAGGTGGAGCTTGCAGTGAGCCAAGATCGCACCACTGCACTCCAGCCTGGGCGACAGAGCAAGACTCTATCTCAAAAAAAAAAAAAAAAAAATTAAATACTGCAAAAGTATGTACAAGAAAAGTAAATTCTCACTTCTTTCCCTGACCCTCAGTTTCCTTCTTTTTTTTTCTTTTAATGCGTCACAAATGTGTGCGTCATCCTTGCACAGGAGCCATGCTAATCTTCTCCGTATCATTCCTATTTCAGTATGTGTGCTGTGGAAAAGAGCGCTAGCTTCCTACCTATAAGCAATTCATTGCTTTTTTTTAAGATAGTAATTGTAAAATTCCATATAATGGAATACTATTCAGCTAATAAAAAAGAAATAATTACTAATATAGGCAACAACATGAATGAATCTCTAAAATACATTACGTTGAGCAGAAGAAGCAAGCCACAAAATGGTATCTACTATATGATTTCATCTGTATAGGAAAAATGGTTATATGAAGTATGATTGAATGGAACATCATGCAGTTAGGAAATACCATATTTTAAATTAGAAAAATATTTGATGACATGAGAAAAGCCTCAGGAGACACTGAAAAGTGAAAAAGCTAAAATATAACCATATATATACAGTATTGTCTCCACTTTTATTAACAAACATGGCTGGCTCAGTTACTTGGCAGGCTTAGACAGGAAAATCGCTTGAACCCAGGAGGCAGAGGTTGCAGTGAGCCAAGATGGCACCATTGCACTCCAGTCTGGGCAACAAAGAGAAACTCCATCTAAAAAAACAAAAACAAATACGTGGCTGGGCACAGTGGCTCACGCCTGTAAACTCAGCACTTTGGAGGCCAAGGCAGGAAGATCTTGAGCTCAGGAGATCGAGACCAGCCTGGGCAACATGGTGAAACCCATCTCTATAAAAAATACAAAAAAAAATTGCTGGGTGTGGTGGCATGCGTCTGTGGTCCCAGCTACTTGGGAGGCTGAGATGGGCAGATCGTTTAGAAGGCTGAGGTGGGCGGTCTCTGAGGTCGAGGCTGCAGTGAGCTGAGATCGCATCACTGCACTCCGGCCTTGGTGACCCTGTCTAAAAAAAAAAAAAAAAAAAAAGAAAAGCATAAAATAAAAGCCTTAGGCCAGGCATAGTGGTATTCACCTGTAGTCCCAGCTACTTGCGAGGCTGAGGCAGGAGGATCTATTGAGCCCAGGAGTTTGAGGTCATATTACACTATTTTCATGCCTGTGAATAGCCACTGCACTCCAGCCTGGGCAACATAGCAAGACTCCATTTATTTAAAAATAAAAGACCTCAAGAAAATATTAATATACTCATTCAACAAGTATGAATTAGGTGTGGACTGTGTGCCAGGCACTGTGTTAGGGATATGGAAACGAACCAAAACTGACATAATTCATACCCTCACTGAGCATAATCTATCAAGGAAAAAAATGTGAATAGCAGCCATCACTTGGTGGTATAATAAAAAAATATTTTTTTCTTTCCAATATTCTATGGTGAGAAAGTATTGCTATATAAATAGGTGAAAATAAGGCCAGGTGCAGTGACTCACGACTGTAATCCCAGCACTTTGGGTGGCTGAGGCAGAAGGATCACTTGAGCCCAGGAGTTCCAAACTGGCCTGGGCAATGACATAGGGAGACCCCGTCTTTATAAAAACAATTTTTTTTTAATTAGCCGGGTGGCCAAGCACGATGGTTCATGCCTGTAATCCCAGCACTTTGGGAGGCTGATGTGGGTGTATCACCTGAGGTCAGGAGTTCGAGACCAACCTGGCCAACATGGTAAAACCCAGTCTCTACCAAAAAATACAAAAAAAATTAGCCCGGGCATTGTGGTGGGTGCCTGTAATCCCAGCTACACGGGAGGCTGAGACAGGAGAATCACTTGAACCCGGGAGCTAGAGGTTATAGTGAGCTGAGATCATGTCATTGCACTCCAGCCTGGGCAACAAGAACGAGACTCTATCTCAAAAAAAAAAAAAAAAAAAAAAAATGCCAGGCACGGTAGTGAACACCTGTGGTCCTAGCTACTCAGGAGGCTGAGGTAGGAGGATCACTTGGACCCAGGGAGTTGAGGCTGAAGTGAACCATGATCACACCACCACACTACAGCCTGGGTGGCAGAGCAAGACCCTGTTCTAAAAGAAAAAGAGAGAGAGAGAGAGAGACAGAGAAGGGAGGGAGGGAAAAGAGAGAAAGAGAGAGAGAAAGAAAGAAAGAGAAAGAAGGAGGCACTTTTCTTTGTCTTCACCTATTTATTTATATGTTTATTTGTTGAGACAGGGTCTTGCTCTATTGCCCAGGCCAGAGTGCAGTGGCATGATCATAGCTCACTGCAGCCTCTATCTCCCTTGGCTCAAGTAATCCTCCAACCTCGGCCTCCCAAGTAGCTGGGACCACAGGCATGCCACTGCCATGTCCAGCTATTTTTTTCTTTTTTTAGAGATGGGGGTCTTCCTATGTTGTCCACTCTGGTCTGGAACTCCTGGACTAAAGTGATCCTCCCACCTTGGCCTCACAAAGTGTTGGGATTAGAGGCATGAGCCACTGTGCCGGCTGCTCTTTTCTTTTAAAGTCCTACTTCCAATAGAGTTAAACATTCATTTGCTTTCTCAATGTCTTCTCTGATTAAAACAAAAAACATCTAGAGCCACTCCATGAAAATTTAAAAAGAGGCCGGGCGCGGTGGCTCATGCTTGTAATCCCAGCACTTTGGGAGGCCGAGGCGGGTGGATCATGAGATCAGGAGATCGAGACCATCCTGGCTAACACAGTGAAACCCTGTCTCTACTAAAAGTACAAAGAATTAGTCGGGCGTGGTGGCGGGCGCCTGTAGTCCCAGCTACATGGGAAGCTGAGGCAGGAGAATGGCGTCAACCCAGGAGGCAGAGCTTGCAGTGAGCCGAGACTGGGCCACTGTACTCCAGCATGGGCGACAGAGCGAGACTCCGTCTCAAAAAAAAAATAAAGAAAAAAAAAGAAAATTTAAAAAGAAGAAAACTCTAATTGAGCTCCCTTCCCAAACAACTGTTTTCCCTAACAAATAAAATTTAAGTTCACTGCTGGTGTGGTGCTGTTTTTAGACATTAACAATTCCCAACAATCATTGGAGATCCCAATTCATTCAGCCGGTGGACCTCTCCACCTGGCCAGATGTCCACTTGGTGAATTTAGCATCCCCCCACTTTTTTTTTTTTTTACTTTCTGCATTGGTCAGAAGACATAAATATTTTAAATAACCAAGATTCATGTTTAACTATCATTTCTACACATTTCTTCAAATCTGGGTTTCCTTCTTACAGGGCTTGTGAGCTTTGGTGTATTTCCTCATGAAACTCCCTAAGTACTTCCTAAACCTTAATTAATGACCAGCTCCTCTGAGACATAATTATGAACACTTTTAATTTAACAAAAGCACAGGGAATCCTTGTTTCCACTGTTGTGTGAAAGTAACCTGGCTTCAGTTTCTATTTATATGAAGCCATTAAATGTTAAGCTTCTGTGTTAAATGCAGGTAAGAGAACCGTAGAATATTTTAAAAACTAGAGTAAAATGAGCATTTCTAAAATAGCTACGCAGAACAAAAGGTATTTTATAATGTATAATCTGCAATTTTATATAAAAAGCACTACATAGGCCAGGCATGGTGGCTCACCCCTGTAATCCCAGCACTTTGGGAGGCTGAGGCGGGCAGGTCACCTGAGGTCAGGAGTTTGAGACGAGCCTGACCAACATGGAGAAACCTCATCTCTACTAAAAATACAAAATTAGCCGGGTGTGGTGGCACACACCTGTTAATTCCAGCTACTGGGGAGGCTGAGGCAGGAGAATCGCTTGAACCTGGGAGGAGGAGGTTGCGGTGAGCCGAGATTGCACCATTGTACTCCAGCCTGGGCAACAAAGAGTGAAACTCCGTCTCAAAAAACTACATAAATTATTTATAATGTACTATATCATATTTATATTTTATCATATATTTTAATTTATATCCATGAGTGCATTTAGTTTTGATTAAATTACTTTGGAATGACCTGTCCCTCCCACAGTCTTGTGATCTAAAAAGATGACCAAGTCGGCTGGGCAAAGTGGCTCACGCCTGTAATCCCAGCACTTTGGGAGGCTGAGGCTGGTGGATCATGAGGTCAGGTGACAGAGACCATCCTGGCTAACACAGTGAAACTACATCTCTACTAAAAGTACAAAAAATTAGCTGGGTATGGTGGCATGCACCTGTAGTCCCAGCTGCTCAGGAGGCTGAGGCAGGAGAATTGTTTGAACCCAGGAGGCGGAGGTTGCAGTGAGGCGAGATCATGCCACTGCACTCCAGCCTGGGCAACAGAGTGAAACTGTCTCAAAAAGAAAAAGAAAACCCAAGTCCAGATAAAATATTTAATTTTTTATAATTAGCAAAACATGGCCCAAAGCAACATCCTACCAATAATAGCCTGATATCAATTAGTAATCTCTTTGGATACACGTAAAAAAATGCTAATGAAATTTCTGCTAACTGGTAAATATAGATTTACAGGTTGATATTCAGGCCACTGTTTGGGTAGTGCACAAACCCTTCTTTTCTCCCCGACTTCTTTTTACAGGCATTGGGTGGGCAAACCCCTTAATGGCGCATCATCCCTTTGGTCTTCCCAGCAGAATCCCTTATGAAAACTGTGATAAGAATTGGCAGTCCCAGTCCAGGCGCTGTGGCTCACGCCTGTAATCCCAGCACTTTGGGAGGCCGAGGCGGGCGGATCACGAGGTCAGGAGATCGAGACCATCCTGGCTAACAGGGTGAAACCCCGTCTCCACTAAAAATACAACAAATTAGCCGGGTGTGGTGGCGGGCGCCTGTAGTCCCAGCTACTTGGGAGGCTGAGGCAGGAGAATGGTGTGAACCCAGGAGGCGGAGCTTGCAGTCAGCAGAGATTGCGCCACTGCACACCAGCCTGGGAAACAGAGCAAGACTCCATCTCAAAAAAAAAAAAATTAAAAAAATTGGGAGTCCCAGACCAGCTGCGGCGGCTCGCCCCTGTAATCCTAGCACTTTGGGAGGCTGAGATGGGTGGATCACTTGAGGCCAGGAGTTAAAGACTAACCTGGCCAACATGGTGAAACCTTGTTTCTACTAAAAATACAGCAATTAGCTGGGTATGATGGCACAGGCTTGTAATCGCAATTTAGGAGGCTGAGACAGGAGAACGGCTTGAACCCAGGAGGTGGAGTTTGCAGTGAGCCGAGATCACACCACTGTACTCCAGACAGAGCCAGACCCTGTCTCCAAAAAGAAAAAGAAAAAAAAAAAAAGAATTAGGAGCCCCAAAGCTGCTGTCACTTCCTGCTTGTGACTGTTGTTTGCATCATTGCAGAACAGGAGAAAATGGCGGCAACCACTACGTAACACAGTTGATTGGTCCACAGGTAAGATACCAAGGTAAACAGCACTGGCATTCAAGTTGCTTGGGGCAAAAATTTAGAATCAGGGACGCCTTTCCACACACTATATCCTGTCAACTTCCTCCCCCTACTGTCTATTTTCCTATACAGCAGATCTTTTTAAACTTAAAGCGTAAAACTGATTTGTCATTCCTAATGAAAACCCTCATTAGGGCCAAGGGCGGTGGCCCACGCCTGTAATCCCAGCACTCTGGGAGGCCAAGGCAGCAGGATTACTTGAGGAGTTGGAGACCAGACTGGGCAACTTAGTGAGACCCCGTCTCTAAAAATAAAATTAAATTAGCCGGGCTGGCTGAGGTGGGAGGATCTCTTGAGTCCAGGAGTTTGAAGCTGCAGTGACCCGTGACCCCATCTCTCAAAGAAACAAAAATAAATGTCTTCTCCTTTCCCGAAGTGGTCTGACTCTTGTCAACTTTGAGCTGGGACCAAACTTCTTCCCCCATGTCCGCTGCAGTCCAGACAGACTGGCCTTGTTTCTGCTGTTCACACATACTGGCCTCAAATAGACGAAGCTTATTTCTGTCTCAGCATTCTTGCATTGACTGGCCCTTTGGCTTAGAACATTCTTCTACAGTTACAAAGCTCAACTCAAAAGTCACCTGGTTAGAGCCCTTTCCTGGACCACCTCTATCCCTATCTGCGCATTCCCTACCTCACTACCCTGTGTTAATTTATCTGTAGTACTTGGTTTTTATTTCCCCTCACTCCTTAAGGGAAGCATCTTTGTCTTGTTCACTGCTATGTCATACCATACCTGGCAAAGTTGGAGCTCAACAATTTGTTGAATGAATGGATTTCATCTTACTCTTGTCTGGAGCAGAAGTTTTTCACCTGGGGCACAGGGGCTTCAAGAGATCATTTCCTTCTCGTCTACCTCCCGTCCCCATGCTGCTCCCAATTATAAATGAAATTAAAGGTTTGAGTAGATTTACACATGCTATGAGTGTGTATGAGCAATCATGTATTTTTCTCAAAGGATTCTCAAAGGAATCCAAAGAACAAAATGTTAATTACTACAAGTACAAAGCTTTAATTTATAAAACACTTTTGCGTATTTAGTCCTCATTGTGCTTATACCTACCTTATAAGGTAGGCAGTGTAAAATTATAATTTCTACTTTGTAAAATTATTGAAATGCAGAGAGGTTAAACATGTTAGAGATCACACAGATAGTCAATGATGGAATTGACACAAATCCGTTCTTATGGATGCAAAATCCTGTGGTTTTTTTATTTTTTAATTTATTTTTATTTTTATTTTTTTTGAGACGGAGTGTCGCTCTGTCGCCCAGGCTGGAGTGCAGTGGCCCGATCTCAGCTCACTGCAAGCTCCACCTCCCGGGTTTACGCCATCCTCCTGCCTCAGCCTCCCGAGTAGCTGGGACTACAGGCGCCCGCCACCTCGCCCGGCTAGTTTTTTGTATTTTTTTTAGTAGAGACGGGGTTTCACCATGTTAGCCAGGATGGTCTCGATCTCCTGACCTCGTGATCCACCCGTCTCGGCCTCCCAAAGTGCTGGGATTACAGGCTTGAGCCACTGCGCCCGGCCTATTTTTTTATTTTTTTATTTTTATTTTTATATATGGAGTCTCGCTCTGTCGCCCAGGTTGGAGTGCAGTGGCGCGATCTCGGCTCACTGCAAGCTCCGCCTCCCGGGTTCCCGCCATTCTCCTGCCTCAGCCTCCCGAGTAGCTGGGACTACAGGTGCCCCCACCACGCCCGGCTAATTTTTTGTATTTTTAGTAGAGACAGGGTTTCACCGGTTTCACCGTGTTAGCCAGGATGGTCTTGATCTCCCGACCTCGTGATCCGCCCGTCTCGGCCTCCCAAAGTGCTGGGATTACAGGCGTGAGCCACCGCGCCCGGCCTTTTTTTTTTTTTTTTTTTTTTTTGAGATGGAGTCTGGCTCTGTCACCTAGATTGGAGTGCAGTGGCGCGATCTCAGCTCACTGCAAGCTCCACCTCCCGGGTTCACATCATTCTCCTGCCTCAGCCTCCTGAGTAGCTGGGACCACAGGTGCCTGCCACCATGCCCAGCCAATTTTTTGTATTTTTAGTAGAGACAGGGTTTCACTGTGTTAGCCAGGATGGTTTCGATTTCCTGACCTCATGATCCACCTACCTTGGCCTCCCAAAGTGCTGGGATTACAGGCATGAGCCACCATGCCCAGCCAATCTGTGTTCTTTTTGAAGATAAAGACACAATCCAGAACTCTGGGGAAGTAGGTTTGCATTGGTTCTTACCTTCGTTTGCTCAAAAATTACCAAACATCAATACTTTTCCAAGGATTCTCCCATTTAAACTAGTTTACAAGGCTGCTTTAAGTTTTTCAGTGAAAAAACATTATCATCAGTTAGATCAAGGCAGTCTTCCATGCAGTCAGCCTCCATTTCAAACAAAATATTGAGAGAACATACTAACCGGCCAGGCATGGGGGCTCATGCCTGTAATCGCAGCACTTTGGGAGGCCGAGGTGGGCAGATCACAAGGTCAAGAGATAGAGGCCAGCCTAGCCAACATGGTGAAACCCTGTCTCTACTAAAAATACAAAAATTAGCTGGGCGTGGTGGCACACACCTGTAGTCCCAGCTACTCGGGAGGCTGAGGTAGGAGAATCGCTTGAACCCAGGAGGCAGAGGTTGCAGTGAGCCGAGATCACACCACTACACAACAGCCTAGGCAAAAGAGTGAGACTCAGTCTCAAAAAAAAGAACATATGAACTGAGGAACACAAAATTATTTTCTACTAAGCTTGGTTGAGCATAATTAGAAAAACAGATTTGTAGGAATATACCTTAAAGCCGAATAAAGACGATATTGAGATCTCTGTTTAGATTTTTATTTTATTTATTTTATTTTTGAGACGGAGTTTTACTCTTGTTGCCCAGGCTGGAGTGCAGTGGTGCAATCTCAGCTCACTGCAACCTTCACCTCCCGGGTTCAAGCGATTCTCCCGCTTCAGCCTCTCAGGTAACTGGGATTACAGGCATGCGCCACCACACACAGCTAATTTTGTATTTTTAGTAGAGATGGGGGCTTCCCCATGTTGGTCAGGCTGGTCTCGAACTCCTGACCTCAGGTGATCCGCCTGTCTCGGCCTCCCAAAGTGCTGGGATTACAGGCTTGAGCCACTGTGCCCGGACTTATTTATTTATTTAGAGACAGAGTTTTACTCTTTTGCCCAGGCTGCAGTGCAGTGGTATGATCTCGGCTCACAGCAACCTCCATGCCCCGGGTTCAAGCGATTCTGCCTCAGCCTCCTGAATAGCTGGGATTATAGGCACCTGCCACCAAGCCTGGCTACTTTTTGTGATTTTAGTGGAGACAGGGTTTTGTCTTGTTTGCTGGGCTGATGTCAAACTCCTGACCTCAGGTGATCCACCTGCCTCGGCCTCCCAAAGTGCTAGGATTACAGGCGTGAGCCACCACACCAGGCCAGATTTTTATTTTTGTAGACAGGTCTCAGTGTTGCCCAGGCTGGTCTCAAATGCTGACCTCAAGCAATCCTCCTGTCTCAGCCTCCCAATGCACCAGGATTGCAGGTGTGAGCCACCACACCCAGTCTGTTTAGATTTTACCTGCCCTTTTAGTTAGAATATTTCACTGAATCATGTATACTGAAAAATCAGTATGATCCCTTTTGTAAAATCAGCTTTCCCAGAAAAGAAAAATGTAAATTCCATCTCTCTCTCCTGTTCTCTTGATTTTCAAGAGGGGGAAAGAATTCTACAGTATTTGCAGAATCTCTACAATGCTTAAATTGTGTGAATTTGGCAGCTTAAGCTATTTCACTTCAAGGGCCACATCTATAGAATAAACCAGACAATGGCTTCAACAGAGCTTGTTTTATAAACCTCAAGAAGTTAGAGAACATGCCACTTGAGAGAATCGCCTGTTCTGGGAGCATACTCAAGATCAAAGAGTTTTTTTTTTCTTCCTTACTAGCATCTATAATTAAAGACCTAATCCTTTATTTTAAGCAAGAAAACGATTCCCTTTATTGAATTAGTTGTTTTTCTTCTTAAAACCCAAAGGTTGACATCAAATTTTGGGGTGAATGTCCTATTAGTTAGCTTGGGTCATTCTTTGATTTTGATGCATTTAAAATGTTAGCCAAATGCAGGAAGACAAACTATATTTTTTTCTTTTTGAGATAGAGTTTTGCTCTTGTTCTCCTGTTGCCTAGGCTGGAGTGCAATGGCGTGATCTCAGCGCACCGCAACCTCCGCCTCCCAGGTTCAAGTGATTCTCCTGCCTCAGCCTCCCAAGTTGCTGGGATTACAGGCATGTACCACCATGCCAGGCTAATTTTGTATTTTTAGTAGAGACAGTTTCTCCATGTTGGCCAGGCTGGTCTCAAACTCCTAACCTCAGGTGATCCGCCTGTCTTGGCCTCCCAAAGTGCTGGGATTACAGGCATGAGCCACCGCGCCCAGTCCCGACAAACCATATTTTAAGAGAGCACATTGGCCGGTCACGGTGGCTCACACCTGTAATGCCAGCACTTTGGGAGGCCGTAGTGAGTGGATCACCTGAGGTCAGGAATTCGAGACCAGCCTGGCCAACATGGCGAAACCCCATCTCTACTAAAAACACAAAAATTAGCTGTGCATGGCGGCACATACCTGAAATCCCAGCTACTTGGGAGGCTGAGACGAGAATCTCTTGAACCTGGGAGGCAGAGAGTGCAGTGAGCTGAGATCGCGCCACTGCACTCCAGCCTGGGCAACAGTGAGACTCCATCTCAAAAAAAAAAAAAAAAAGAGCGTGTCATTTAGAATTACTTCATCAAAAAACCGTGTTCAGGAGCCTCCTCTGGGAGATCCTGATGGCTGTGTGTCACACGAATGCATTTGTGAAAACCTGTGTGGATTATTGCCTGAGTTTGTTCTTAGGGAACCTCAGTGTTCCACAGATCTGTAAGTAAACTGGTTGTAGAAAAACATCTAGAGAGTCTGGGTGTGGTGGCTCTCGCCTGTCATCCCAGCACTTTGGGAGGCCTAGGCAGGGGGATTGCTTGAGCCCTGGAGTTCGAGACCAGCCTGGGCAACTTAGCAAGACCTCGTTTCCACTAAAAATCAAAATTAGCCAGGTGTGGTGGCGCATGCCTGTACCCCCAGCTAATTGGAAAGCTGACATGGGAGAATCACTTGAGACCGGGAGGTTGAGGCTGCAGTGAGCCATGATCGTGCAACTGCACTCCAGCCTGGGTGACAGAGCAAGACCCTGTCTCAAAATAAAATTGAAACAAACAAACAAACATCTACAACCTAGTAGAACTTCTTGGCTTATGATTGCCAGGGTCAGAACACTTTGGGGTTATTCCTTAACCATAATTGATGCTACCATCTTGGAATCTGATCCACTGCTGGATCAAGGATACTTTGTTATAAAGGATAAAGGATTGCTGTTATAAAGGATACTCCGTTAACTCCCTTCCTTCATTAAAAAACAAAAACAAAAAAAACTCAACAACCTGACAAGGCATGGGGCAAGAATAGACATCTGGCCGGGCGCGGTGGCTCAAGCCTGTAATCCCAGCACTTCGGGAGGCCGAGACAGGCGGATCACGAGGTCAGGAGATCGAGACCATCCTGGCTAACACAGTGAAACCCCGTCTTTACTAAAAAATACAAAAAAAACTAGCCGGGCGAGGTGGTGGGCGCCTGTAGTCCCAGCTACTCGGGAGGCTGAGGCAGGAGAATGGCGTGAACCTGGGAGGCGGAGCTTGCAGTGAGCTGAGATCAGGCCACTGCACTCCAACCTGGGCGACAGAGCGAGACTCCGTCTCAAAAAAAAAAAAAAAAAAAAAAAAAATAGACATCTGCTGAAAAGAAATAAAACTGTTTTTTGGCTGGCAGTTCTTAGCATCCTTACCCGAAGGCTGATAAAGGACCCGTGGATCGCTCCCAACCACTGATTTTTTTCCCCACGATTAAAAAAAAAAAGGTCAGCTGAAAGCCACCAATCACGAATGCAATATAATTCTGTTTATTCCAGAGGATGAAAGGGATTCGCCCCTGCTGGGATTTGAACCTGTCACTCTTCAGAAGTCTAGGTATTTCACCCTAGATCATGACGAGTACAAAATCTTTCAAATAGATGAGCATTTTGTTTTTCCACACATCAAAAACACCACGTCCACATTTAGTGTGATTGCTATTTCTTGAAGTGGGTTTTGCCCAAATTCAATCCAAGCATCACTGAATGGTAAAGTGCACAGAAGGAACGAAATAGGAGAGTACACTCATTATAGCATTTTTTGAATTTCAGTTATTTCACCTTCCACCAAAAATGTCCTAGATGGCTTAGCTGATTAAGAGTATTACAAAGAGATGGCTAAGGTCAAGGTTTTAATCTACTTAATGGCTTGTTTGCTTAGCTCTGTTCTACGCGGGCCACAAGTACACCTCTCTCAAACTTAACGTTTCCAAATAAAGGTGGACTGAGTAATAAAGCATAAGCGAAATCATCACCGATGACTGGAAGACACAACAGGAACTGCTCGCCATGGAAAAGGAGCATTTCCACCAACACAGAACTTCAAGACATTTCATTTAGTCTTTTTTTTTTTTTTTTTTTGAGACGGAGTCTCACTCTGTTGCCCAGGCTGGAGTGCAGTGGCACGATCTCGTCTCACTGCAACCTCTGCCTCCTGGGTTCAAGTGATTCTCCTGCCTCAGCCTCTTGAGTAACTGGATTTACGGGGGCACACCACCATGCCCGGCTAATTTTTGTATTTTTAGTAGAGACGGGGTTTCACCATGTTGGCCAGGCTGGTCTCAAACCCCTGACCTCAAGTGATCCACCTGCCTTGGCCCCCCAAAGTGCTGGGATTACAGGGGTGAGCCACTGCACCTGGCTCATTTAGTCTTTTCATTCATTCTTTCCATATGGTCAGTGCTGACATCACAGAAAGAAACCAGATACGGCCTCCACCCAGAAGGAATTTGGTATGCAAAGAATAGCAATTACAATGCAAGTCCTGTAACTGAGGTATGCAGAGACAGACTCCTGGAAAGGCAGGAGGGACTGCAGGCAGAAAAGGACTCGAGGTATCAGGAGCTGAAGGGCAGAGTGAATGTCATTTTGACAGCAAATGGCGTAGTAGTGAGGTAATGCAAATTAAATGACCAACACGAGCCACTTCATATATTATTCTTGTTTTAACAAAGGAAGGAGTAACAGGCATTTGGAAATCTCTAATGGAGGTAGTCATAAGATTGAACCAACTTTTTTTTAAAATCTTACTAGTCATTTCTGTTGTTGAAGAAAAACAGATCCCTGACCCTACAACTAAATTGGAAGGAGAATAATTTTAGCATTTTAAGTCTCATTGGCAGAGGACTTTTCCCTGTAAGATATAGAAATGTGGCTGAAACAAACTAAGCACACGTTATAAGTTTCAAGTTTATATAAGATAAAACAGGGTGATAGAAAAGTCTTCTTGGAAACACAATTCTTTGATCATGCAACAGTGAGATCACAGCCTCCGAAAGAGATAAACTAACCGATTTTGGCCAGGCTTGGTGATTTGCGCCTATAATTCCAGACTTTGGGAGGCCAAGAGTTCAAGGCTAGCTTGGGCAACATAGCAAGATGTTTCTATAAAAAAAAAAAAAATTTAAAAATCAGTCAGTCATGGTGGTAGGCACCTCTAGTCCCAGCTACTCAAAAGGTTAAGGTGGTAAGATTACTTGAGCCTGGTAGTTCAAACTCACTCTCTCTCTTTAGATAGATATAAAACTATATATATAGATACAGAGTTATCTATCTATCTATACAGGAAGATAGATATATCTAGAGAGAGAGAGAGAAACCAATTAGGTTTAAAGTGAGTATAGGCCAGGCACGGTGGCTCATGCCTGTAATCCCAGCATCTTGGGAGGCCGAGGCAGGCTGATCACCTGAAGTCAGGAGTTCTAAGACCAGCCTGGCCAACATGGCACAACCCCGTCTCTACTAAAAATTCAAAAATTAGCTGGGCATGGTACCGCATGCCTGTAGTCCCAGCTACTTAGGAGGCTGAGGAATGAGAATTGCTTGAACCCGGGAAGCGGAGGTTGTAATGAACCGAGATCGTGCCACTGCACTCCAGCCTGGGTGACAGAGTGAGACCCTTTCTCAAAAAAAGAAAAGAGAGTATAAAAGTTTCCTTCTTGGCCTGGCACAATGACTCACGCCTGTAATCCCAAAACTTTGGGAGGCCAAGGTGGGCTGATCACCTGAGGTCAGAAGTTCGAGACCAGCCTGGACAACATGGTGAAACCCCATCTCTACTAAAAATACAAAATTTAGTCAGGAGTGGTGGCGGGCACCTGTAATCCCAGCTACTAGGGAGGCTGAGGCAGAAGAATTGCTTGAACCCGGGAGGCGGAGGTTGCAGTTACCCGAGATCACACCACTGCACTCCAGCCTGGGCGACAAGAGCAAAACTCTGTCTCAAAAAAAAAACCCAAAAACCAAAAACCAAAAACCAGCTCCTTCTAAAATCCCAAATGATGATGAACCAGACCTGGTAAAAACAAAACTTTGTGAGACACCATCGCCACCTTGTGTTCAACAGCCTTCATTACATCCACATTTATTGCAAATGATCACACGTGGGATTCTCAACAATTACAGAATATAGCTTTATTTATAGAATCTTACAAATAAAACATTTACAGTCCACATAAGTTAATTTTCCTTTCTAATTTCTTCTCATAACACCTGAGTTATTTTAAAAAAATACTGTGATGGAATTGCAGAACTGTAAAGGGAAATATGAACAATAAAATCCTAACCTCTCTTGTAGAAATCAGACTTTTTTTTGAAGCAGATGCCCAGCATATTGCCATCTCTTTGGAAGAGGACTTACTATAATCAGATCTTACGCTACCCAAACAGGGAAGCTGCCTTTTTAAAACCCAAGGTTAAGGACCAGTGAAGAATCGCTCCCATTTGACACTAGACACAAAATACCTTTGGGGGCAAAGACAGGGGCAAGCTGCGCGCCAGTGGTGAGGTGAGAAGGAGCAGAACCCCTGTCCCTGCCTCACTGTTCCTGCACGTGACATACACTTTCCTTGCTAATTTATTAATAGGAGCTGGTGCATGTGGAAAACAAGGTTGAAGCTGCTAATGCCAGGGGTGAAAAAGTCCTCCCACTGACTTGCTACTCCTTAGACTTCTAATATGTACAAATGCTTGAAACAGCAAATTCAACACCTAAAAATCGAAAGAAATCACCAGTTTTTGGGGCAAAGCTGTTGCCACAATCAGTGGCAACTCAAGTCAGACGATGTGAGCGCACCCCTCCCAAGCTCCGACTAGGACTGACCTCTGCGCCAATGACAGTTTAAAGAGGATTTCCCTTTGAGGCAGCTGTCTATGGAAGGAAATTCCTTAAGGTAATATAGGTGTGCATAAAAAGGGAAAAAAAAACCCTATTTCATATTTCAATTTGTTAAACATTATAGTTTTGAGCTCCTCTCCTAAACTAGAAATCCACTAACTCTATATTCTACTCCAAGACAAAGGGTATTATGTTTAAGGAATGACAGGATCTATTGGGAATGCTAAAATTATAAATTTAATACATCAATGCAAGTTAGGTTAAAGCAAAATCTTCCAGAGTCTTCAACTTTGAGTTATTTTCTGCTAGCTCCTGAAAGCAGCTTGAGAAGAATAAAACAGAAAAGACGAAGAACCATTTTAAAACAACAATAATAATGACAATATAAAAAGTTAGATTCCGACATTCAAGGAATTGGTTCTTTGGTAAAACTGGACCATAATCTTACCAGGAAATCAGTCCTGATATTTAATCTAGAATCTCCATCACTGAAATTCTCCCTCTTCAGCGTATTCTCAAATGTACCAAAGCCAACAGGCAAGATCAAAACTAAAAAAAAGAATCACCAGCAGTTTTCCTGCTCATGTTCTTTTCAAGAATATTCCTGGTTTGAGAGATGTCTCCCAAGAAGAGAAAACAAAATGGATGCTGCTTGTGATTACTGAGAGTGGACAGTTTTTCTATGTAAGAGAAAAGCTCAGGCATTGGTAGTGAACCAGTACTCCTGTCAGCCATGCACATGAATCAGTTTGCAAACATGGCCCCTGGGCTCCAACTGTGGGCACCACTAAGAAAGGCTTCTGGAGAGACAGGCTCCCCAAAGTGGCTAAAGAATCTCACATTATCAATATGATAATAATAAATCAATTCACCTAGTGAACCTGGAGATGAGCTCCCCTTGAAGCCAGAGCTCGGAGGCAAGGGCTCCACAGTGCCTGAGGCTGGCCGACAGTTTTGCAGACAAGTATCTCCATCCATTTTCTGGAGAGAGTTAGAGCAATTCATATTCAATTCAATACAGGATTCGACTTTTTTGCAAGGAAGCAGTAACCTAGACGGGTCATTGAAAACCCATCTGCAACAGAATCATTAGGCCCGCCATTCAGCAAACATCTGCGATGCCCTAAGTGAAGTTTGTGACCTTATGTTTCAGAGACCCCCTATTAGTCATGCTTTGATTTATGGAAGCAGTAAATCCTAAATTTTGCCTGCACTGATTCCATTTCTGATTATCCTTGTCTAAGTAGAGCATAAATGGCACCCCAGTTCTACAACTCAGCTTGCCACTCTGCAGACGTCTCAACTAGCGGGGAGGATAGTTTGTGCAGTCTCCCCTCTAACACACAGGTCTCAAATGTGCTCAGAATGTGCTTCTAGGGAGGCAGCTACAAAGTCTCTTAGAAGATGGCAGTGGGGAAGAGGAGGTAAAAATCACAGCCAAACCAACTGTTTTCTTGCAGACAGCCTGAGCCTCCATTCTGTCAGTTGTTCACCTGAAAGAGGGGGTCCAGGCAGCCACACCGCCACGTTAGCTCACTTGGACAGCCATGAAACACCAGGTGCTGTTACAAAATCAATACCCAGCATCTCAGTAGGAACAAGTGAGCATCCTGACAAGACACACAACAGCGGTTCGACTTCCTCTCCCATTCAGGATGAACCCTGCCTCGCTTCTCACCCTGCTCCTGTGTTCTGACTTCAGGTTCTCTTTGAAAGAAGTAATAGGCAATTAAACAGACTTTGAAAAAATGGGAAGGCTTCCTGTCTCCTGTCTCTTCTGTTGGCCAGCTGGAGGTCCAAGGTGCCCAGTGAGAGTCATGGGCCCTACACTATGGAATCAACTCTTGATATTTCTAGCCAAGTTCTAACCACTGGCTCTAGTTTTGCATTGTTGGGTAAAGGATTCAAAACCTGGCAGCACTGGTTCCAAGAGGAGGCCAAGGTAATCAGAGAAAAATGTCAGGCTTGTCTTGTAAGCTAGATTCAGGTTCCAGAGTCACTGAGAGAAAAGGTGAGAAGAGGGCAAGAGGCACTAGCGAGAGACTGGTTACCAGAGCAGCTTATTCCTAGGATAGAGCATTTTACAAATGGCTGACATTTGAACGCAGGAATACGGTCTGTGTCAGTTTTTCATAGAACGGTCTCTTCCGTGGTGCATTGTGGATGGTGAGTCCTCCGGCTGGCGATCGGGCAGCCCAGGGCCCGACTTCCAGTCCTACAGGCTCTTGGCAGGGCCCTACCCAATCTGGATCTGTCCTGAATACATGGTGAGGACCACCATGATGGTGAATCCAGTCAGGAGGCCCAGGTTCTGGATGACAAACGGAATCAAGATGCTGCCCTTCCTTTCATCCTCTTGACAGACCTCATTCATCTCAGGGAACTGGGAAAGAAGCAAGAAACAACACAGCTGCAATTCCTTGCTTAATCTTGTAAGTCCAGGGCAATTCAGTGATGGAGATATAGATCAGGTTGGTTGACAAAGAAAATTAACAGGGCCGGGTGCAGTGGTTCACCAGGTCAGGAGTTCGAGACCAGCCTCACCAACATGGTGAAACCCTGTCTCTACTAAAAATATAAAAATTAGCTGGGCGTGGTGGCGCAGGCCTGCAGTCCCAGCTACTTGGGAGGCTGAGGCAGGAGAATTGCTTGAACCCGGAAGACAGAGGCTGTAGTGAGTGGAGATCACGCCACTGCATTCTTGCCTGGGCAACAGAGCGAGACTCCGTCTCAAAAACAAAACAAAACAAAACAAAAAAAAGAAAATTAACAATAGCAGGTACCACGTCTTTACAACTATCTAGGTAAAACAAAGTACTCAACCTGTATGTGGCTCTGGATGAGTTTAGAGGCTGGCTAAAAATAAATATACTCTGATAAAAAAAAATAAACTTTTTATTATAGACTCCCCCCAACCCCGTTTTTGAGACAGGGTCTTGCTCTGTTGCCCAGGCTCGAGTGCAGTGGTGCGATCATAGCTCACTGCAGCCTCGAACTCCTGGGCTCGAGCAATCGTCCCACTTCAGCCTCCTGAGTAGCTCCACAGGTGTCTGCCACCATGCCTGGCCTTATTGTGGACTTTAAATACTTGAAGAGGTCTTTTTGTTACCAAGATGTTATTAACAGGCTAGACACAGTGGCTCACACCTATAATCCCAGCACTTTAAGAGGCTGAGATGGGAGGATCCCTTGAGGCCAGAAGTTCAAGACCAGCCTGGGCAACATAGAGACCCCATTCTATAAAAGTTCAAAAAATTAGCTGGGCATGGTGGCTGGAGCCTGTAGTCCTAGCTGCTTGGGAGACGGAGGGAGGAGGATCACTTCAGCTCTGGAGTTCAAGGTTGCAGTGACCTATGGTCATGCGACTGCGCTCCAGGCTGGGTGAGTGACGCTCTGTCTAAAAAAAAATTAGGCTGGGCACAGTGGCTCACATCTGTAATCCCAGTACTTTGGGAGGCCGAGGCGGGCAGATCACAAGGTCAGGAGATCGAGACCATCCTGGCTAACACAGTGAAACCCCGTCTCTACTAAAAATACAAAAAATCAGCTGGGCGTGGTGGCGGGCACCTGTAGTCCCAGCTACTCGGGAGGCTGAGTCAGGAGAATGGCGTGAACCTGGGAGGCAGAGCTTGCAGTGAGCCAAGATTGCGCCACGGTACTCCAGCCTGGGTGACAGAGCGAGACTCCATTTCAAAAAAAAAAAAAAAATTAAAAATTAAAAATTAAAGAAAAAGACATGTCCAATGCATTGAGATAAAAAAAGAAACAAACCAAAGTATTGCCATTATTGTTTCAGGGGCAGTTTCTTTCCTTCCTTCTGTCTCTTATCTATACACAGCTATTCCATAATAAGTAATAAAGGCCATAGATTGATTATCATCATTTTCTTTAATGACATATGCAAACAAAAACATAAACTTTTCCTCCTTTAAAATCTAATGCCCTCTTAAAAACCACTGAATGGCAGGTACACCTTAAACAGACAAACTCTGTGGTGTGTGAAAGAAAGCTAAGAAAGCTGTTATTAAAAACAAACTATCAGCCGTGTGCAGTGGTTCATGCCTGTAATCCCAGCACTTTGGGGAGGCCGAGGCGGGTGGATCACCTAAGGTTGGGAGTTCGAGACTAGCCTGGCCAATATGGTGAAACCCCATCTCTACTAAAAATACAACAATTAGCCAGGCGTGGTGGCGCACGTCTATAATCCCAGCTACTCAGGAGGCTGAGGCAGGCGAATCACTTGAACCCAGGAGGCAGAGGTTGCAGTGAGCTGAGATCACACCACTGCACTCCAGCCTGGGAGACACAGTGAGACTCCGTCTCAAAAAATAAAAATAGGCCGGGCGCGATGGCTCAAGCCTGTAATCCCAGCACTTTGGGAGGCCGAGACGGGCGGATCATGAGGTCAGGAGATCGAGACCATCCTGGCTAACACGGTGAAACCCCGTCTCTACTAAAAATACAAAAAACTAGCCGGGCGAGGTGGCGGGCGCCTGTAGTCCCAGCTACTCCGGAGGCTGAGGCAGGAGAATGGCGTGAACCCGGGAGGCGGAGCTTGCAGTGAGCTGAGATCCGGCCACTGCACTCCAGCCTGAGCGACAAAGCGAGACTCCGTCTCAAAAAAAATAAATAAATAAATAAAATAAAATAAAAACAAAAATAAAAAAACTACCTACCTAACGCCCCCATAGTTGCCCTCCCATCCAATGAACTGTGGAATACTTACCATATCAGCCAGAGAAATATACAAGAACATTCCTCCAGCCAGCGCAAAAATCCAGTTGGCAGAGAAGTGGCTGCCGGCCAGGATGCCAAAGGCCAGACCCAGGTAGCAGCAGCAGGCAGAAAGGAAGTTGAAGAAGAGAGCCTGTTGGATGCTCATCCCAGCGTTGAGCAGGATGACAAAGTCTCCTACAGCAGGGAGAACGAAAAGGGGAGGGACGATGAAAGAAGAGTCAGATGGACATGGTGATACACACTTGTCATCCCAGCTACTCGGGAGGCTCAGGTGGGAGGATCGCTTGAGCTCAGGAGTTTGACTCCAGCCTGGCAACAGAGCGAGAGCCAGTCATACAAGGTCTTGGGAGACAGCGTGCACTGATGACATCAGACTGCTAAAAGTGTGGGTGAAAAAAATCAAGACAGCCCTAGACTCAAGACTGAGGGAACAAGACAGGCCCTTGAACTTTCTGTTCAAGACCTGTCTCCTTTGCCAAACTGGCCGTATACCCAGCCTAGAGGCTGAAAATCTTTCCCAGGATTTTAAAAATAGATGACCAGCTGGCACTGGCCTCCTCATTTCTCTCTGGATTCATGGTGAAACAGAAGGAACCCCCTTCCTCACGACTACCATGGAAACAAAATCAAGACTGCGAGAAATGAAGTGTCGAGACTGCGAGAAGTTAAGTGATTTGCCCAAAGTCACAAGTCAATATATGGCAAAGCCAGAACTTGACCCTAAGTTGTCCCTAAAGCCTCTGGAGTAATTACTGGCTTTTTATACTCTCCCTCTGATCAAACTAAGCCCCTCCTACCCCCTGGTTCATCCACCTGCCAGGCACCTGAGCTTTTGGAAGATTAACAGGCTAGAAGAGAGAGCCTTTACTGAGTGCTCAGAATAGCACCTGGCACATGGGAAGTCCCTCTCACCCTTTGCTTTCCTTTAATCCTCACTATCATTCTAAACCCGCCTCCTGTGTTCAATTCTTATTAACCCCACTGTATATGTGAGAACTGAGCCACTGCATACGGGGCTAACAGGAAACAAACACCCCTATAAAAACCCCATCATTTTAAATTATCTATTTAATTGTTAAGAAATGGTGATTAGGCCAGGTGCGGTGGCTCATGCCTGTAATCCCAGCACTTTGGGAGGCGGAGGTGGGTGGATCACGAGGTCAGGAGCTCAAGACCAGCCTGGCCAACACAGTGAAACCCCATCTCTACTAAAAATACAAAAAAAAAAAAAAAAAAAAAAAAAAAAATAGCCAGGCGTGGTGGCGGGTGCCTGTAATCCCAGCTACTTGGGAGGCTGAGGCAGGAGAATCGCTTGAACCCGGGAGGTGGAGCTTGCAGTGAGCAGAGATCGTGCCACTGCACTCCAGCCTGGGTGACAGTGCGACACTCCGTCTCAAAAAAAAAAAAAAAAAAAAGAAACAGTGATTAGGGTCCATGAAGCTTTGGGAGCATGTTAATCAGCTACAATAAGCACTGTGAAAACAGGGAGACGGGAGCAAGGAACCAGCCACAGGAAGGGGGCCTGTACCACCACCCGAGGGAGCACCAGTGGAACGGGGGACGCACACTTACCCAGCTCATGTGGGAACTCCTCACAGAGGATGGCCACCGAGGTGCTGATGCCTTGGAAAACCGACACAGTGAAGGAAGCACCAATGGCCAGGCCGTCGATGAAATTGTGGAGGCCGTCGCTCAGAGTGATCATCCAGGCCAGAGTGCCGATGTCAGAGTAGCGGACACCTTTCAGCCAGTAGCAAGCACTCTGGGAAGCCTGCAGGTCCTAGGAGAAAGCACACCCACGGGGCCAGCAGAGTCAAAGGCTGGACCGCGTGCCCTCAAGGTAAGCCTGACTCGACCTCTTAGAGGCTCCACCAAGCAGCTGGTGGCCCACTGACCTGCACAGAGAGCGAGCCCACAATGACCTTCTCGTCCACCACGGGCGCCTTGCCGTCCAGCTCGCTGTTGCAGTGCTGAGGAATCATGTGGTCCAGGTCCCCGTTCTGCAGCTTCTCCATCACCCCCTCTTCCTGGTCCTTCTTGGAGGGAAGTGTCTCAGAGGCATAATGGCTGTGTCCGTGATGATGCTGGAGGGGTGACAGGGAGGAATCAGCATGACATTCACCAAAACCACAAACCTGACTGAGCACATGCTCCAAGGAGGCGCTTCACACACTGGAAGACCTCAGCCCGACCATCAAAGAGGACACAAGCAGGTCACGCGCCCAGAAACGTAGCAAAAGCTGTTATATAAAGCCATGGTTGGGCACGGTGGCTCACACCTGTAATCCCAGCACAGTGGGAGGCCGAGGTGGGAGGACTGCTTGAGCTGAGGAGTTTGAGAGCAGCCTGGGCAACGAAGCGAGACCCTGTTTCTAATATCTATATATAAAGCCGCACCGAGTGCGAGGGACCTGGTGTCAGACAGATGTCAAAGCTGCCTCCCTGGGGTACATGCTTATTCCAGCAAGGCAGCCACTGCTCAAATATTTAGAGCTCCTCTTTTGCAATGGCTAATCTCACTCAATTCGGCAGCTATTTAGGGAATAACTGCGTGCCAGCCACTAAAGATATCTTTTTGAAACTGTACTATAATAGTCCTGTTTCTCTGCAGCCTCATACTTCATACAGAATGAATGCATGTCATCAAGCTCTTCTCCCCATCCTGTAAAGCTACCAATATATTAAGAAAATCATCTAGAACAAAACAAAGGCGATAAACTACTGCTTAGTAGAAGGCACCCTGGCCAGATCTAGTTTCTGGTCTGGCCTCACTTCTGGCCAAATACCCTCAGGAGGGGAAATGGGATTGTCTCCTCAAGAAATTCGAGTTTCATGAAATTGGTGATATTGGGCTAAGACCGTCACCACCACCGCCACCACCACAATACATCGACATTTTTTGAGATGGGTGCTTTCCCTAGAAGAGCTTTCTTCAACAACAGTTGAGCCTCACCTCATTTTTCTGCTTAAGAAGAATCTTCAAGATCTTCTCTGTGAAAAAGAAAAGATAAAAGCCCCCAAACACCACGGCAGACTTGGAGACATAATAATCTTCCAGAGGGTTGAAACCAAAAGCCTGTGGACCCAGGAAAAGAAAATGAGTTTTAAAGAAAATAAAGCATCTTTACTGGTCTTATCTCTTAACTACTTCCTTGACTCTAGGAAAGGAGAGAGGCATACTAGAGTAACTCTGCCATCTACCCATCCTCTTTCCAGCAAAAACCTAGTCCTTGGTGTTTCCCTGATGTGACAACACTAAACCTGCCAGGTTCTTCTCAAGCTTATTTGCTGATGCAAATGACTGATCATCTGTAGAATTTTAATCCCAGAAAGAGAAATCTCCAATATGGTTTTCCACTTTTGATTTCTCTTGGTGCTTGGCTATGAAGGCATTCACTGCCAGCAGATTTCATACTGAAGGAGCAGACACTTGTATTTATTTTCATCTTATCTAGTGTTCCTGGCTGACCTGCCTGTAAACACAAAAGGAGATGGTGTAATTATACTTTCTAAAACAGGAAACCCATTTCCCAGTTAAATAATAAGAACTGCAGCATCTTCCTGACCGCAGACTCCCCCGTGACCACAGAACCAAGAAAGCGGACTGTGTTATTGCGAGCGTCAATTTTTGGGTTTTGTTTTGAGTCCTTTCTGAAATTGTCACTTATCAAAGAGGGAGGGGAGAATCCACTGGGAAGAGGACAGAAGGAGAAATCAAGAGAATTCTGTCCTAGGTTACGCTCCTGATTTATGGTGGGTTCTTGTGAATATGTTTAATGGCCTGCCCGGGCACGGTGGCTCGTGCACTTTAGAGGACTGAGGTGGGTGGATCACTTGAGGCCAGGAGTTTTGAGGTCAACCTGGCCAACATGGCGAAACCCCATCTCTACTAAAAAAGTGCAAAAATTACCTGGGCCTGGTGGTGTACTTATAATCCCAGCTACTAGGGAGGCTGAGGCAGGAGAATGGCTTGAACCCAGAAAGCAGAGATCACAGTGAGCCGAGATCGCACCACTGCACTCCAGCCTGGGTGACAGAGTGAGACTCTGTCTCAAAAACAAAAACAAAAAGTATGTAACGACTTGCTCCTATTTTATTTTTAAAAATTTTTGTGGGTACATGGGAGGTATATATATTTACAGAGCTGTTCCTCTGTTTTCTGATCGGAAACGGGCCTTGAATAAACTCCAGCCCTCTCATGAATTGGTCCAAAATAAAAGTTGATCCCAACTTCAAGGAACTCTGGGCTGTTTGTTGCCTTTCTGTTTTAAAGAGGCCAAATCCAGTCATTACCCTCCAGGGAAACAACACTTTATGTTTACTTTCCAGGGGAGTCAAATCATCTTGGGGGAAAAGTGAAGTGAAAACAGGCAACTAACACCTCGCTGCAAAAAGCCACAAAGGATGGTGAATGCAGAACCACAAGCTGAGCTTCAGAAATCCCAAAAGCTGGGTTCTCGGCTCAGGGATACGCACTCTGGTGCAGGTCAGATTCCAATGGGGTGAAACGTTACTTGTTTATCGATGCCATGGATTTAATCTAAGGATCCACTAGGAGGGAGCCAACTGACATTTTACAAAACACCAAGTGTTGTAAGAGGCACATGCAGTCATCTCTGCTTCAACTGAGGTGCTGTCCAGGCTTGCGAGACCACCCACAGGGAGACATCCTGTGCTTATTGTAATTAATGGCTCTGCTGAGGGGATTACACCAAATTAGATGAACCACCATCAGTGCCTTCTTTTGTGGCAAGTTTTCTCATGAACTTATTAGGCAAAGGTACCGTCAAGGTATATAAAACCAGACAGTGTTTGACTTGCATTGCCTTTGCCCCAAAACTCTCTATGGACGATCTTTTTACTGAGACCTATGGGTTCTGATGATATAGGGGTTGGTTTGTTTTGAGACAGAGTCTTACTCTGTCACCCAGGCTGGAGTGCAGTGGTGTGATCTCGGGTCACCGCAACCTCCATCTCCTGGGTTCAAGTGATTCTTGTGCCTCCCGAATAGCTGGGATTACAGGTGTGCGCCACCATGCCTGGCTAATTTGTGTATTTTTAGTACAGACGGGGTTTCACCATGTTGGCCAGGCTGGTCTTGAACTCCTGACCTCAAATGATCCACCTGCCTCAGCCTCCCAAAGTGCTGAGGAAATAGGCGTGAGCCACTGCGCCCGGCTGATGATGTGTTTTAAACTTCTCTGTACCCAACGCCTCAATCTGAGCACCATAACTGAGCCAGAGTGAGCTCGCTACACTGCATCTTTTCACTCCGCACCAGACTGCACTTTCCGCACCAGGCACTCAGTGCTGCCCACAACACTCGTTCCACCCTCACAGCATCGTCCTGAGGCCGCTCTATTGCTCTCCCCATTTCACATCTGAAGAAACAGAGGCACTGTGAGGTCAGTGGCATGTCTAGGGTTACAGAACCTACTGATAGCAGAGCTGAGATTTGAACCCAGCTCTTCAGCCTATGCTAGGATGCCTCTCCTAGCTCACGCCTAAGTTCTAGCTTCACTTTCCAAAAGGAAAGGGCCTCCAGGTGCCCTCTCTAGGCCTTCCATCCAAACGGAGGTCCTCCCACTGTGCCCGCCGGCGTGCTCCGGGGTGAAGGCCCTGGCTTGCCATACCTCCGGAATGAGCTGGAAGAGGGCGTTGGAGTAGAGGGTTCCAATCGCCAGAGCTATGAAGTAGAGCAGCAGCCTCTTGTAAAAGGTCTTCTTCATGAAGGGCACCACGCTGGCCCCCAGGAGGGAGCAGAGGGAGATGACGGTCACACAGAGGAGACCATATCCCCACACTGCCATGCGGAGGGAGGGCCAGCCCCACCCAGGGCAGGGAGAGAAGGCACGCGCCCCATTGCACAGCAACCACCATTTAGGGGGAAGAAGGTGGAGCAGATAAGGAGGTCGAAAGGAAAAGTTTGGTGGATATGAAAGGAACAAAAAAGAAAAATCAGAGAGAGACAAGTAGGGAGGGAGAGAGAAATAGAAAATTTGTTAGTGATTCAAATCTGATGAAATTTCCTTCAACCAGTTCAGAAGAAAGAGGAATTCAAGGTGGCCTTGGAATCCTGTGACTTCTGCCCCTGTGGCCTGGTGGCCCCAAATCATTCCTGCCAGTGGTGTGACTGGCAGGGCAGGGTGCTGCCTTGTCACACACCCAAGGTGTGCCCAGACCTATCACAGAGGCTGTCTAGGACAGACTTTGGACTCGAGGGCTCTCTTTATAGGACATACAGGCATGTGGAAAGAGGCTGATCACTGTGCTTCTGCGTTTGCTTCTGCATGTCCATTTCATATAGCGCAGGGTCAGGTGACACCATGACCACATGGTTTGCTTTGTGCGAGATACAACCAAGCCAGATGTGCAGCGCAGAAGGGATGGAGAACGATTAATGAATGCCCAGAGCCCATAAAATTCAGTGTCTTAACCTATCAACTTCTTTGCTCATTTCCATGTGCTCTGAGAGGGGTTCCAACATAGAGAACAGAGTTCCAGGAACACCTTGTCACAAAAATATTTCCTTGAACATTTCCCAGTGTGACACTCCATCCAGGCCCAAAAGAGGGTAAGACAGAACCAGACCAGGATGAGACACTCCCTGGCAGGCCACAGGGGCAGAGCACACACAATTAACAGTATTTCCATTTTAGTAGGTCACAAGGCACTTCATTTCAAATCTTTAAAAAATTAACGTATTCCATTGCTGGAGCTGAAAAAATAGCCCAAGTTGAGGCCTCCCCTGCAGAGTGTTGTCAGATCCATGCAGAATTTTGAGATGGCACTAAGATGGTTCACATTCAACCAGGAAGAACAGGCAAGGCATAGCATCCCATCTGCTATCTTTTCTGGATGAGTCTTTTGACTGGGAAAGCCTGGGAAGTGGCTGACATGGGATCTTTGTGAAGGGCAGCGTCCACCACTCCCTAATGGGGTCAACCATGCGTCTGTGTATCCTTACCTCCGACAGCAGCATCCCTGCCTGAGCTAAAACAGTGGGCAGACTGTCAACTTGGGTCTTATTTTTACAGCTCCTCTGTGATAACAATTAAACAACAAAATTAACATTTCAAAACAGTCAAGTCAAAGTACCAGGAAGTCAGTCCTTTTAGGAAAAAGTCAAGATGCAAGGTACGAAGGACGGAGAGCCCCTTCTATTTATCTTGTCATTTTAATTTTGCTTGGTCTTAGTCTTTGTTCTATGTTTGGCTCTCTATGCTAGAAATGATGGCCTGCTCAAAATTAAAGAACACTCGCTTTTTAGGCCAATTCTACGTATCAGTTGGTAACTTCTTTTCCTTCCATCTCATTCCAGATGGATAAGCTCTTAGCGCCCAGACCTGAGTCCTGCCAGGATTTCTCCTTAGAACAGAGCGAGTACTTAGCACCAAAGGCATGGATGGCAGCTGATAGCCGCAGCTTTCCTTTGATGCCCTATGTATGGGGCCTAGGAAGGGAGAGGAGACAGTCAAGTCCCCAGGAGGAGGGAAAATTGGAAGAACCTTGCATCTGACAGCACCTGCAGAGGCCAGAGGAGTGAGACGTGGGCCCTGAGATCCAGAGTTAGAAGTTGTTTGTGGCTTTGATACGAGGGACAGGTTCATTTCTCAGGTGGCAGTCACTGGGTGCCCTGGAGCCCAGGGTAGGGGAGGAATTGATTGGCTCAGCTGCACCGCCCCAGGGAAAGAGGACGCGCACGTTTCTGTTCTACTGCACCTCTGGGATGAGCTGGAATAGCGCATTAGACAGCAGCGTTCCAATGGACAGGGCGATGAAGTAAGTGAGCACACGGCTGAAAAACGCTTTCTCCGTGCAGGGCAGGACGAGGACTCCCAGGAGAGAGGCCAGGTTAATCAGTGAGACACTGAGAAAACCAAAGCCCCACACTGTGGAGGAACAAGAACAGACGAGGGCCTGTATTACTGAGGGTGAGGACATTCCTGCTGCCTAGGGCGGGGCTGTTCTGAATTCAGGTGTGATGGGGGCAGACTGAGATCCGCCAGCCCGTCAGTAAACATTCGCTGAGTCCACCTCTCGCCAGATGCTGCGGAGAAGCCTATGGCAACTATCAAAATTGCTGTCCAAAAGAAACACCTTTTCCATGGAGAGACAGATGCGAACAGCATGGAAGCTTAAAAACCATACAAAGTAGGCCAGGCACGGCGGTGCATGCCTGTGATCCCAGCACTTTGGGAGGCTGAGGCAGGTGGATCACCTGAGGTCAGGAGTTCGAGACCAGCCTGACTAACGTGGTGAAACCCCGTCTCTACTAAATACAAAAAATTAGCCGGGCGTGGTGGCACATACCTGAAATCTCAGCTACTCAGGAGGCTGAGGCAGGAGAATCGCTTGAACCCAGGAGGCGCAGGTTGCAGTGAGCTGAGATTGCACCACCGCACTCCAGCCTGGGCAACAAGAACGAAAGTCCGTCTCAAAACAAACAAAAAACAAGAAAAAGCTATATAAGTAAATAATGACAGCAGAAAACAGCGACTTGTAGTAACACAGACAATATATTCCAGGTGCCAAGAGTCAGGCAGCACACATCGGCCCTATGGGCTTAGGGCTATCAGGGTGTACATTCACAGCTCATGGCAATCCCACTGTGGCTGGATCAGGGACACCGGGATAGGGAGGGGAAGAAGGATTCAGGGGCCGAGAGCAGCCTCCGGGAGGTCTTAAAGGTAAAACTATAAAACCAAAGTAGGCCAGGTATGGTGGCTCATGCCTGTGACCCAAGCACTTTGGGAGGCCGAGGCAGGAGGATCATTTGAGCCCAGGAGTTTGAGACCAGCCTGGGTAACATAGTGAGACCCCGTCTCTACAAAAAACTTAAAAATTAGCTGGCCATGGCCGTGCACATCTGTAGTCCCAGCTACTCAGGAGGCTGAGGCAGGAGGGTCGCTTTAGGCCAGAAGATCGAGGCTGTAGTGAGCTATGATTGCACCACTGGACTCCAGCCTTGGAGACAGAGCGACATCCTACCTCAAAAAAAAAAAAAAAAAAAAAAAAGATTAAAAAAACCAAAGGGTTGGGCCCCTGTGGTTCAACATAAAACAAAAAGTGGACCAAAAAGGCATCCATAGGCTGCTCAAAAAGTCCAATGCTCTGAACATTCGCCAGCTACAGCCCAGGAGTCTGACAACGTGCTAGGCCATCCTTGCAAATACAAAAATTATCCATCCAATCATCGTTCCCCCTCCTGACACTGACAGCCTCATCCCGGTCATCACTAGTGAGGCATTCAGTGAGGAGCAGCAGCAGCTCAGCCCAGGAGTCCTTGTGAGCCCAGGGTGAGCTGGGAGATGGGCTCCTGCCTTCCCGGCCTGGCTCACCTTCGACAGCGCTCGGCCGCCCCTCCTCCGTCTGCTCATTCTCCTCATTTTCCTGGTTCTCCGAGGTGCAGGCCCGGGAATCCAGCTGCTGGAGGATGGTGGGGCAGAACTCCTGGAGCTCGCTGCTCCCAATCCGTGACTGCTCGCTGAAATTGTGGGCAGCGAAGAGGTCTCCAGAACTAAAGCACTGAAACACAGGAAGGGCAGGAAGCCGCTTAGACCCCAAAGGTCAGGCCTTGCCCCGCTAAACAGCAACCTACTCAGCCTGCCCAGAGGAAAAAAAAAGACAGAAATGTCCAAATTTCAGGGAATTTGTAGATTCATCTAGTCTAGGGATGAGGACAAGGTGTTCCCTAAACTTAAAAAACTAGTAACTAATCCTTATGGCTCAGCCAGCCACGAAAGTTACATATCATAAGTACAACTATCGGTAAATGAGTGCCTGAGAAACTTTGAGAATGACAAGATTCCAATCATTGTCACCAAAGTGGCCAGGCATGGTGGCTAACACTGTAATCCCAGCACTTTGGAAGGCCAAGGCAGGAGGATCACTTGAGGACAGAAATTGGAGACCAGCCTGGGCAACATGAAACCCCTTCTTTACAAAAAGTTGAAAAATTAGCAAAGTGTGGTGGCACATACCTGTCGTCTCACCTACCAATGAGGCTGAGGCAGGGGGACTGCTAGAGCCCAGGAGTTGGAGGCTACAGTGAATGAGCTATGATCATGCCACTGCACTCCAGCCTGGGTGACAGAGCAACACCCTCCCTCTAAAAAAAAAAAAAAAAAAAAAAAAAAAAAACATTGTCACTAGAGTGTATGGTTTCTAGAAAACACCATTCTGGGGCTGGGTGCAGTGGCTCTCGCCTGTAATCCCAGCACTTTGGGAGGCTGAGATGGGCAAATCATTTGAGGTCAGGAGTTCAAAACCAGCCTGGCCAACACGGTGAAGCCCCATCGCTACTAAAAATACAAACATTAGCCGGGCATGGTAGCTCACGCCTGTAATCCCAGCTACTCAGGAGGCTGAGGCAGGAGAATCACTTGAAGCCAGGAGGCGGAGGTTGCAGTGAGCCGAGATCACGCCATTGCACTCCAGCCTGGGCAACAGAGCAAGACTTCATCTCTCACACAAAAAAAAAAAAAAAGAAAGAAAGAAAACACCATTCTGTGTGTGTGCCTGAAGATACAAGCTTCGTACCAAATCTGGCTGCACATCACAATAGCCCAGGGCGCTATTATGTTAAAATGCAGGTTCCAGTTACTTCTCTGAAGCTGAAATATCTGAGGGTGGGGCTCTGCCAAAACTGTGGTGCTGCCCGATCAGCCCCACACATCCTCAACCATAGGACCGTAGGACTGCCCTCAGCCTGAAAGACATATATGTTCACAGAGGTTAGGGGAGGGAAACCTGAAGATTCAAAGTGGGCCATGGCCGGCCAGCAGCCATCGCATGCAGTCACCTTGGGAGGTGGCAGGTAAGCGCTTCTCACGAACCGTTCCTGTGAAATCTGCAGCTCCACTTCTAATTATACTGTGTACATCGACATGCCAGGCCTCTTCTGAGTTCGGTCTCACATGGGCATATCTCTGAGAGTCAGCCCTCTCGGTGTGCTGCCAAAATAAGTGCCTGGGCCTCTAAGGCTGAGGGCTGGACTCCCGCCACCCCAAGATGCTGCTGCTATCCTGGTGGGTCCTGAGGCTCACGCAGCTGCATCACCCCGCAGGGGCACGGGGGCAAGCTCCTCTCCGGCTCAGGTGTCTGCTGTGCTCAGGTCGTTCTGCATCCATACCACGTGGTTCCCCTGTCCCTTTTTAAAATTTTTTCTTTTTGAGATGGAGTCTCGCTCTGTCACCGGGCTGGAGTGCAGTGGCATAATCGCGGCTCACTGCGACCTCTGTCTCCCGGGTCCAAGTGATTCTCCTGCCTCAGCCTCCCGAGTAGCTGGGATTACAGGTACCCGCCACCAAGCCCAGCTAATTTTTGTATTTTTAGCAGAGACGGAGTTTCACCATGTTGGCCAGGATGGTCTTGCTCTCTTGGCCTCGTGATCCACCTGCCTCGGCCTCCCAAAGTGCTGGGGTTACAGGCATGAGCCATCGCGCCCAGCCACCCCGCCCCGCCTTTTTTTTTTTTTTCCCCGAGATGGAGTCTGGCTCTGTCACCCAGGCTGGAGTACAGTGGCGCGATCTTGGCTCACTGAGGCCTCTACCTCCTGGGTTCAAGTGATTCTCTCACCTCAGCCTCTGGAGTAGCTGGGATTACAGGCACCCACCACCACACCCGGCTAATTTTTGTATTTTTAGTAGAGACGGGGTTTCGCCCTGTTGGCCAGGCTAGTCTCGAACTTCTGACCTCAAGTGATCTGCCTGCCTCGGCCTCCCAAAGTGCTGGGATTACAGGCGTGAGCCAGCGCGTCCAGCACCCCCATCCATTTTATCTCCACACTACACTCATCTTTCAAGTGGCAGCTGGAGGACATCCCATGCATGAGCCTTCCCTGATGATTGCAGCACACTCATCTCCCCCTCTCATTTCTGCATCCTACAATTACCGTCCAACCCACAAAATGCAACACTTCATTTCAGCGCCTGCTGACTTTGTCCTCTGTTGGTTGAACTCCCCATCATGATAGTCAACTCCCTAAATATGACTCATTTTTCTCTATTTCTCACAACACCAGCACAGGGAACGAAGTCGATATATAAAGATTTTGCTGTCTGACTTATATTTGGCTGCCACAAATAGCCCCAGAGTCTGATTAGCAGAGATGATATGGAAGAAAGAACACAGAATCCAAAGACCTGGCGTTCTAGCCCTGGTCTCTGCAGGGACTCACTGAGGGACTCTCGGTGTCCTCTCCTATAAAATGCAGATAATCTCACCTGCACCTGCAGGGACTGCGGACTCACCCGGGATGTAATGGGCTCTGTCAATGGTAAACTCTCTGAGAAATACTGTCCCAGGAGTCATGTTTTCTCAGCATTTCTAAGTCACTCAAGTGCGGTTCTGGGGAAGACCCTGGGGGCGCTGAGAACTGCACTTCCAGGCTGCCTTTTGTTTTGTTTTGAGACAGAGTCTCGCTTTGTTGCCCAAGCTGGAGTGCAATGGCTCGATCTTGGCTCACTGCAACCTCTACCTCCTGGGTTCCAGTGATTCTCCTGCCTCAGCCTCCTGCATGGCTGGGATCACAGGCACCTGCCCCCATGCCCCGCTAATTCTTTTTTTTTTTTTTTTTTTTTTTGAGACGGAGTCTCGCTCTGTCGCCGGGGCTGGAGCGCAGTGGCCGGATCTCAGCTCACTGCAAGCTCCGCCTCCCGGGTTTACGCCATTCTCCTGCCTCAGCCTCCTGTGTAGCTGGGACTACAGGCGCCCGCCACCTCGCCCGGCTAGTTTTTTGTATTTTTTTAGTAGAGACGGGGTTTCACCGTGTTCGCCAGGATGGTCTCGATCTCCTGACCTCGTGATCCGCCCGTCTCAGCCTCCCAAAGTGCTGGGATTACAGGCTTGAGCCACCGCGCCCGGCCTAATTCTTGTATTTCTAGTAGAGACAGGGTTTCTCCATGTTGGCCAGGCCGGTCTCGAACCCCTGACCTCAGAAAATCCACCCGCCTTGGCCTTCCAAAGTGCTGGGCTTACAGGCGTGAGCCACCATGCCCGGCCCCAGGCTGCCTTTTGTTAAGGGCTTCAGAACACCTATGCAGGGGGTCAGAAGGTACTGCAGAGACTCAGAATTTGCTGATTCAGACAATGGGGGAAAAAGAATCAGCCTGTCCACTCTATCAGAGACTTGCCTGCCTCATCTTACCTCTGCCACGCTGCCCTGGGCCCAACTAGACAGGGAACCCCGAGAGGCCAGAGACAGGGCTGAGCAGAGCTGCTGGCTTGCAGGGGAGCCTTACCGTGGAGAGGTTCCTGTGTCCCTGCACGTGCTGGGTGACATTACCCCGGCCCACTCCCACATCCAGGTGGTTGAGCAGGGCCTTCAGCTGCTGCAGAGTGAGGCTGTCACCCTCGCCATAGCGATGCATTAGATCCTGCAGGAAGGAGGCAGCGCTGATAGCTGGCGCACCCGGGGACGAAGCGTGCGCCTCAGGGGTGGTTCTCCATAAGCCAAGCAGGGTCAGCAGGAGGCAGCTCTGGAAGGCCGGGTGCAGCAGCTTCATGGTGACTGAATAAGCCTGTGAGAGAAAAAGGCAGATGAAGCTGAGGCCTCTCCCTGTGTGCCGGCAACTGCGCCGGGCCCGTCCGCCACACACTAAACATGGGGAGACTATCCATCGGTCTCTGCCTCTCTGCTCCTTCTTGAATTAGCCTTTGAGAAAAACCGTTCTTGGCCGGGCGCGGTGGCTCAAGCCTGTAATCCCAGCACTTTGGGAGGCCGAGACGGGTGGATCACGAGGTCAGGAGATCGAGACCATCCTGGCTAACACGGTGAAACCCCGTCTCCACTAAAAAATACAAAAAACTAGCCGGGCGAAGTGGCGGGCGCCTGTAGTCCCAGCTACTCGGGAGGCTGAGGCAGGAGAATGGCGTGAACCCGGGAGGCGGAGCTTGCAGTGAGCTGAGATCCGGCCACGGCACTCCAGCCTGGGCGACAGAGCAAGACTCCGTCTCAAAAAAAAAAAAAAAAAAACCGTTCTTTTGAAGGGACAGAATAAAAACGAATAAAAAGGACAAACTAAACAGGTTTGATTAGATTGAAAAATTAAAAAAAAAAACAAAACAAAACAGCAATGTGGTTATGATTTTATTTATTTATTTATTTAGAGACGGAGTTTCACTCATTGCCCAGGCTGCAGTGCAATGGCGCAATCTTAGCTCACTACAGCCTCTGCCTCCTGGGTTCAAGTGATTCTCAGGCCTCCCGAGTAGCTGGGATTACAGGCGTCTGCCACCACACCTGGCTAATTTTTTTGTATTTATAGTAGAGACAGGATTTCATCATGTTGACCAGGCTGATCTCAAACTGGTGACCTCAGGTGATCCACCCACTTCGGCCTCCCAAAGTGCTGGAATTACAGGCGTGAGCCACTGCGCCCAGCCAGTTACGATTTTTTAGAAGTCCTTTTAGAGGTACTGAAATACCCATGAATTTAACATCCTTATATCTGGGGTCTGCTTCAAAATAAAGGAGGGGGTACGAGCATGGGGGTGTGGATGAGACATGATCAGGCATGAGCTGACATTCACTGGAACGAAGAGACAGGTAGATGGGAATTCATCAGACTCTCTGTCTAGTTTTGTTTTTGTTTTTGTTTTAGACAGTCTTTCCGTTTCCCAGGTTAAAGTGCAGTGGTGTGATCTCGGCTCACTGCAACCTCTACCTCCCAGGTTCAGGCAATTCTCCTGCCTCAGCCTTCTGAGGACCTGGGATTACAGGCACCCGCCATCACGCCTGGCTAATTTTTGTATTTTTAGTAGAGATGGGGTTTCACCATGTTGGCCCGCTGGTCTCGAACTCCTGGGCTCAAGTGATCCACCCACCTCGGCCTCCCAAAGTGCTGGGATTATAGGCGTGAGTCACTGCGCCCAGCCCTGTCTACTTTTATGTATGTTTGAAATCCTCTGAAATAAAGCTGTTAAAAAATAAACATCAGCTGGGCGCTGTGGCTCACACCTGTAATCCCAACACTTTGGGAGGCTGAGGTGGGTGGATCAAAAGGTCAGGAGTTCGAGACCAGCTTAGCCAACATGGTGAAACCCCATCTCTACTAAAAATACAAAAAATTAGCCAGGCATGGTGGTGCACATCTGTAATCCCAGGAGGCTGAGGCAGGAGAATCACTTGAATCTGGGAGACTGAGGTTTGCAGTGAGCCAAGATCGCACCATTGCACTCTAGCCTGGGTGACACAGCGAGACTCCATCTCAAAATAAATAAATAAACAAACAAACACCATAACTAAAAAAGAAAAATTACAGACTGGCAAAAATATATACCATTTGACATGACATAGTTTTATTTCTATACTGTATAAATCACTAAACACATACAAAACACTCAGCCTCTCTATAGTATTGAGAATATAAATGTAAAACTTGGCTGCTTCCATTTTGCTACTTATTAAAATAGCAACATAGCTTTTTTTTTTTTTTTTTTGAGATGGAGTTTCACTCTTGTTGTCCAGGCTGGAGTGCAATGATGCCAACTCGGCTCACTGCAACCTCCGCCTCCCAGGTTCAAGCAATTCTCCTGCCTCAGCCTCCCGAGTAGCTGGGATTACAGGCGCCGGCCACCATACCCAGCTAATTTTGTATTTTTAGTAGAGACAGGGATTTACCATATTGGTCAGGCTGGTCTTGAATTGCTGACCTCAGATGAGTCACCTGCCTCGGGCTCCCAAAGTGCTGGGATTACAGGCATAAGCCACCGCGCCCAGCCAGATTTTTTTAAGATAAAACATTTCATGTGAATGAGGCTAAGCGATAGAATAAGATACCAGTGACTGGATAAACAATGGGACTCTTGAAAAGCTATGTGATAATGAAAATATATAAATCCTTCAATTAACAAATAAATAATTAATTAATTTGCTCTAATAGAAGTAATCCAAAAGTAAAAAGGCTATATGCAGAAAGATGTGTTATGGGTCAAGTAAATCATATCAGTTTCACAGAATATTATGCAGCTATAAATGAGTCATGGCATAATGGCAAGTTAAAAAGCAGAGCAATTATTTGGCAGAGTTTAGAACTGAGAAAGAACACAGACAATGAGGCCAGGCACAGTGGCTCACGCTTGTAATCCCAACACTTCAGAAGGCCGAGGCGGGTGGATCATTTGAGCTCAGGAGTTCGAGACCAGCCTGGCCAACGTGGTGAAATCCCATCTGTAGTAAAAATATGAAAATCAGCCAGGCACACACAATCCCAGCTACTCGGGAGGGTGAGGCAGGAGAGTTGCTTGAACCCAGGAGGCGGAGGTTGCAGTGAGCCGAGATAGTGCCACTGCACTCCAGCCTGGGTGACAGAGCAAGACTCCATATCAAAAAAAAAAAAAAAAAAAAAAAAAAAGAGAAAAAGAACAGACAAACAAAAGCTTAAAGTAAAATTGATGACGATTTTTCTTTTGTTAACCATCTCCCGTAGTATGGTTATAATTTCATTAGTGATCTAAACAAATTATCAAGAGGGGAAAATGAGTCTCCTTGCTCCAGACCAAGAAGCGGCCAATCACTGCAGCCATTTCTTCCCCCAGGCACCCAGGGCTCAGGCACTAATCTCAGTACATCACACGCCCTGGGGCTTTGCTTATGACAGAGGAAGAGCAGCAGAGAGGCTGAGAGCAGGCTTGCCTGAATCCTGGCTCTGCCACTTACCAGCAGTGTGATCTTGGATAAATTATTTAACTCGAGTCAATATTCTAGAATCACTCAAAGCAGCGATGCAGCTTATCATGGCCTTCAGTGTCAGACAAACCTACCTTGAATTTCTACACAGCTGCTTATAAGTAACTACAGACAAGCAACCCGGGTCTCCCTCTGTCCTCAGTTTTTTCCTCTATAAAATTGGTATCCACTTCATTAGATCACTTTGAGAATCTAACAGCACAAGCCATGGCAAGGCCCTTGCCAAGCTTGCCTGAACCACATAGAAAGCACTCAATAAAATTTAGCTACAATAATTATAAGACTTATAATCAGCAGGGTTCCCAACTCTGACTCCCTCAGCCCAAACATTAGGCTGCTAGTGGAACTGTCAGGAATGTCCTGTGGCAAACTAAAGTATCTCAACTCCAGGCCCTGGGGCACACACACCACGTAAGTCCCCTACTATGATATTGCCAGGGACATTACACGCTTTAGGATCCACGTATGCGGCACGCACAGAATCTGGGGACATAAAATATCACTCTTCAGTGGAATATATACTTTGAGTCCACATGGATGGATTCGGCATCAGCCACAATGACGGTTTGTACAAGTGCTACTTTGAGATTCACAACTCTCAAATCTCCACCAAGAGACAAATGTTAAATTTTGGCGAGCAGGGTGGATCTTAGGCAAGAATGACTAAAAACCTGTTGTACAAAGAAAGCAGTTATCCATCGGAGCAGACTGTGAACTGTCGATGGCATGAGTTGTGCTGTCAAAACAAGGGGGAGGTCTGCCTGCATTTAGAAAAGAAAAGGCAAAGAGATGATGGACAGCAGCTAGCATTTACCAAGCGCAGACCTTGCTAAGCACTTGGCATTCCCCAGTTCCTTTAACAGAAGCTGGGAAACTTACACCACGCAACAGACAAGGACACTGGGGTTCAGAGATTAGGAAACGTGACCCACAGAAGCAAGCAGCAAAGCCAGAAGTTGAATTGCTTTGTAAATTGAAGCCCGGTCTGAATGACGCTAAATTCAATGCTTTCTTAACCACCATGCCCTCTGCACGAAGACATAAAAATACACATCCTGGAACCCATGGAGATCCACAAACTCCTGCATGTCTCTGTGCAGGTCTTTCCCAATGTCTAACAGCCCCAATAAGCATCCAGATCTTGGCTTACAACGCCCTGCAATGCTATGAAGGGACAGCCCCGGGTAGCCTTTGGAGGACAGACTGTGTCACAGTGCTCGTGCCCTGGGGCCACTTCAACAAGATAAACCAACAGATGTTCCCCCCTCAGCTGCATTTCTCAAACTTATTTGCTGTAACTTCAAACCCCAAAAGACTTCAGGTGTGGGAAACTCAGGGTGATTTTAGCAGCTTTACCTGGCTGGTATTCACCTAGAGGTGAGCATTTATGAAGCATTTACTTTTCCCAGACCCAGTGGCCCCTCGGCCCCTCAGGTGGCGGCTATGACAGCCTGGAGTGCTAGGGAAGAGGTACCTTCAGGTTGGACCTTCAGAAGAATGAGCCCACAAGAGCACCTTCACTTCTCCCAGGTCACCTTTTCTCCCCCGCAGCATAGCTGCTCTTTCCTCCAGGACATGTGATGCACTGGGCATTGACGCCCACGAGACAGCATCCAGGCTCAGGTCTAGACCTGTCTCCATGGGGTGTGCAGATTCACAAGCAGAGCCCTCCTGCCTGGCCAGCGCTTGAGATACGCACTCACCCACAAGGGTTGGGGAGGATCTAGGACTGCGAGTGACACTCAAGTCCCCGTGACCCCGGCCTTTTGGCAGGCATGAAAGGGGAGTTTTCTGCTCCGGTGGAGTTTTGTTTTCTTCTTAACTACAAGTTATTCTTAGCAGGGAAAAGGTTTGTAAAAAGTATTAGAGAGGAAAGAAAGAAGAGGGAACCACACACAGCGGTTGATGCTGCCGGGACGGGGAGGCTGGGCAGGGGTCCGCGTGCGTGGCCCCAGCTGCAGGAGGAAGCCCCACGCCAGGTTCCATTCCATATGTGGCCCCTGGAGAGCCACTCCAGTCCCCCCAGGGTGTTGGGCCAGCTGCCCTCAAGTAAGGACAGACACCTCTCAGGGGCAGGAAGACAAGTGGGAAGGAGACAAAATGAAGTGTGCTGTGGCCTGGGAACGTCTCCAGGCCAGCTCTTCCTGCTGGAGAGAGACTAGAATCTCTCTGCCCGAGTGTGCACTTGCCTCGGGGTCAAAGAAGTAAAATTATCTTAGTGCCCTCCTTCTGTGTCTAAGGTGCCAGACCCAACTCTGGGGGAGGTGGGAGGGAGACACAGAAGAAAGCAACACCTGTTCTGGAACCCTCTGTGGAAGCTCAGAAGTTGCCTTACCATCCGGAGGCCCATAATTGGAATTCCACCCACCATTGCCCTTCACTTGGTCCAGAAGTAGCTCTGCCTAGAAGCGGCACTTCTGTCCTGCACGGACGCACCTGTGATGCTCAGCTTGCTGCATTCTTTTCTAAGCCCACCTCCCCTCCCATCACTTCTGTGATGCTGGGTCTGCAGGCTGGGCACAGATGTGAGAACAGGCAACAGAAACCAACAAGGCCTCGGAGCAGCCGGGCATCCACTTGTCCCCTCCCTTTCCTGACAACCCCCCCACCGCACCCCCATTCCACTGGCCAGGGAGTCCAACACTCCTGTTCTCAGATTCTGAGTGCAGAAACAAAACATGAAAACTAAGCTCAAATGCTCCAGAGACAAACGTGCCCAATTCAGACGATTTCTGAGGCCAAGAGACCGTGTGTCTGCCCTCTGTCCCCTCGTGCCCACTGTGTCCCGCCAAGCACAGGCTGTGTGAATGCATAGGACATCGCCAGGGTGGGGCTCTTACCCGGGGTCAGAGTCAGCTCTAGGCTCTAGGGTGGCAGTCGGTTTGAAGGCAGTCTAAACTGGGGTTTTATGAAGCACTTCACTTAAAATTATGAGAAGGCTGACGGTCTACACAAAGAAAGACCACAGGGTTGCAGGGGTGGGTGAGGGAGTGGAGGGGGCAGCCAAGTAGAAGCCAGGCTGATAGAAATTATGTTCCCCAGAGCTCTTGGTTCCACCACGGACTGGCCTCAGTGAATCATCCTAAGACTTCCCCGCAAACTGTCTTCTCAAAGGATGTAAAATGAGCCATCTGGTTCTCATATATTCCTCAGGGACAGAGAAAGGGGTCTCTCAGGGACCCATGGTCCTGCCTGGCACATCACCCAGGCTTATGACTGTCCACAAGACAGTAGTTACAAAGGCAGCTCCCACCACTCCCTTGGGGTTCTCTCCCAGGAAAACAGCTCATTTCTGCATCAGTCCTTCAAGCAGACTGTGCGTTCTCCACTCTCCGATCCCTGCCCCACTCTAGGGCTGTGACCGCTGAGCCTGATAGGAATGTATCTCCAGCTAGCAGATACCCGCTAGCAGATAACCATGGCTCAAGGTTAGCTCTCCGTGACTCACACAATAGCAAAAGGCCCTGAGTGAGCCAAGAGCCATCTGGAGCCCAGGCATAAGGAAAAACCCTGACAAGTTGCAGACAAAGGACAAAGCCAGGCCTCAGGGTGGAAGGTGGAGGTCTTAAGGAATAAAAAAAAAAATCAAGGACTACTTGTCTTGAGGACTGCGGGTGCTAGTGGCCTTGGAAGTGCCGCCTGGCAATGGAAGGCCCACGGACGTGAATCTGAAGCCCAATTTTCGGTGGGACTACAAGTGACATATTATTACAATGAACCCATATCCTTAGCTTGAAAAGAAGAGAACAGGCTGGGCGCGGTGGCTCACACCTATAATCCCAGCACTTTGGGAGGCCGAGGTGGGCAGATCATGAGGTCAGGAGATCGAGACCATCCTGGCGAACACTGTGAAACCCCATCTCTACTAAAAATACAAAAAAATTAGCCGGGGGTGGTGGCGGGCGCCTGTAGTCCCAGCTACTCGGGAGGCTGAGGCAGGAGAATGGCAAGAACCCTGCGGGCGGAGCTTGCAGTGAGCGGAGATCGCGCCACTGCACTCCAGCCTGGGCAAAGCAACAGAGCGAGACTCTGTCTCGAAAAAAAAAAAAAAAGAAAAAAGAAAAGAGGAGAATAAACTTGCAGAGTTTAATGAGTATCATACAAGCAAGCATATTGCAACACTAACTACTTAAGATGAGAACATGAAATGGGAGTATAATTTTCCTACACCTGATAATTAACAAAATGAGTAAAACTTTTAAAAGAAAAAAAAAAAATTCACCAATGCAGCCAAACAAGAAAACAAATCTAATCAGAGATATATTAACTTCAAAACCAGAGGCAAGGGAAAAATGAGGGAGGCACCACACATGGCTCATGTTCTATTCCTGGCCCAACCCTGACAAACCAAATGAATGACAAGAGCAGATCCAGAATTTTCACTCACATCCCCAAGTGTGGCAAGAGGAAGTATTTTTCCTCTTCAGTTGAGGAGTAGGAGGAAAAGCCACTGGGGAAGAGCAAAAAAAAAAAAAAAAAAAAACCGGTGCACCTGGACCAAAAACAATGGGCCGACTCCCATGGAAGGAAATAAGGGCTCGCAGGCCACATTCTGAATTGAGGACATGATCCAATTCCAAATTCCAGTTAGTATTCCTTCTCTCTCTCTCTCTTCTTTTTTTTTTTTTTTTGAGATGAGTCTTGCTCTGTTGCCCAGGCTGGAGTGCAGTAGCATGATCTCGGCTCACTGCAACCTCTGCCTCCCAGATTCAGGTGATTTCTCCTGCCTCGGCCTCCTCAGTAGCTGGAATTACATGCATGCACCACCACACCCAGTTAATTTCTGTATTTTTAGTAGAGACGGGGTTTCACCATGTTAGCTAAGCTGGTCTCAAACTCCTGACCTCAGGTGATGCACCTGTCTCGGCCTCCCAAGTGCTGGGATTACAGGCGTAAACCACCATGCCCGGCCAAGTGTATCTTCTCTTCTAACACAAAAGAATACCACTCTCAAGGAAGTGAGCTGAGCCACACTGCAGGAACTACATCCCTGAATAGAGGACAGACCCACCTCACCACACAGTTAGCATTCCTTCAGGCTACAGAAAACAGGTCATAAATACCTAGCCCTTAGCACTCCTGGAGCTGAGAAGAGGGGACAAACCTGGAGAGGAAAGTTGCTTTCTTATTTTAGAGCCAACAGAACATGTGAGCAGAACTGCAGTCACATGAGGAAGAGGTAAAGAAACAGCAGGCAGAGCAAGCCACAGACAGGTAAACCACAACTCCAGAGAAAGCTGTTCCTCACCACTGCTCCACGCCAAGGAATAACCTCATTAGAACATCAATTCCACGAGACGAGAGCTCAAAGATGAGATTATAACCAACATGAGACCAGAAGAGGATGCAGGCTTACTAAACAAGAGGAATAAAACCTCACTGAAGAACTAATACATTATGACAAATACAGAACAAAATTCTGCCGGTCATTTAACCCAAAATTTATGCCTGAGGTTGCAATTTTTTGAATTTTTGCAATCAGACCTTGGTGATGACCTTGAGCAGGATATAAATTAACTCCCATATGCTTGCTGTTCAAAAAATGGGACACTAGGCATAAACGGCTCAAGGAAAGTTTGAGATAATCACAGTAAATGCAGATGGACAAGACAAATTAAAGCAAAAACAGAAGACAAAGAGACGAACGAAAGGATAACTCGTGTTGTCAGAGAGGGGAACCCAAGAATGAAATGGAAGATGTGTTCTAAGATAAAACACAAGATTTTCCTGGTTGGGCGCAGTGGCTCACTTGAGGTCAGGAGTTCGAGACCAGCCTGGTCAATATGGTGAAATCCCAACTCCACTAAAAATATAAAAATTAGTCAGGTATGGTGGCGCACATCTGTAGTCCCAGCTACCTGGGAGGCTGAGGCAGAGAACTGCTTGAACCCGGGAGGCGAAGGTTGCGGTGAGCAAAGATTGTGCCACTGCACCCCAGCCTGGGCAACAGAGAAAGACTCCATCTCAAAACAACAACAACTGGCCGGGCCCGGTGGCTCAAGCCTGTAATCCCAGCACTTTGGGAGGCCGAGACGGGCGGATCACAAGGTCAGGAGATCAAGACCATCCTGGCTAACACGGTGAAACCCCGTCTCTACTAAAAAGTACAAAAAACTAGCCAGGCGAGGTGGCGGGCCCCTGTAGTCCCAGCTGCTCGGGAGGCTGAGGCAGGAGAATGGCGTGAACCCGGGAGGCGGAGCTTGCAGTGAGCTGAGATCCGGCCACTGCACTCCAGCCTGGGCGACAGAGCGAGACTCCGTCTCAACAACAACAACAAAAAAACAAAAAACAACAACAACAACAAAACAAGATTTTCCTGAAATTAAAGGAAAAACAGAATCTGAAGACTGAAATAATGCACTGTATTCCGCCAATGTTCAATACTGAAACATTACAGTGTTTTTTAGGCATCTAGAAGAAACTCTTTTTCTCCCCAGAAGGGGTTACTATAAAAATTGAGGCTGGGCACAGTGGTTCACGCCTGTAATCCCTGCATTTTGGGAGGCCGAGGGAAGCAGATAACATGGTCAGGAGATGGAGACCATCCTGGCCAACATGGTGAAACCCATCTCTATTGGAAAAAAAAAAAAAAAAAAAAAAAAAAAAAAAAACTAGCCAGGTGTAGTGGTGTACACCTGTAGTCCCAGCTACTCAGGAGGCTGAGGCAGGGGAATCACTTGAACCTGGGAGGCGAAGGTTGCAGTGAGCCAAGATCGCGTCACTGACTCCAGGCTGGCGACAGAGCGAAACTGTCTCAAAAAAAAAGAAAAAAAAAAAGAAAATTGAGAAACATACTAAAACTTCTTTGAAACAGGAAAAAATCCAACTGCCTTCTTCTTTCCCATAGCACCATTCAGTGTCAGAAGAGAATGCAAGAATGCCAGAAAGTCTCCACAATTCGGAGCAAAAGAAACTATGAGCCAAGAATATTATCCCCAGCCAACACATCGCACAATTAGGTAAAGACAATAGGCAGAAATTCTTGGGCATAAAAGAACTCAGAAAATATAGTCCCCTTCCTGGGGGGAAATATGACTTAACAATGAAATGCATGTAATTAATACAGAAATGGAAATACGGAGAGCTCAGGAGTGCAGAAAGCATGGTAACAGGACTGATGGTGAGCATTAATACCCTTCCGATAAGAAATAATAAAATATCATTACAGGGCTGCGCATGGTGGTTCACGCCTGTAATCCCAGCACTTTTGGGAGGCTGAGGCGGGTGGATCACGAGGTCAAGAGATAGAGACAATCCTAACCAACATGGTGAAACCCCGTTTCTACTAAAACTACAAAAATTAGCTGGGCATGGTGGTGCACGCCTGTAGTCCCAGCTGCTCGGGAGGCTGAGGCAGGAAAATTGCTTGAACCCGGGAGATGGAGGTTGCAGTGAGCCGAGATCGCGCCACTACACTTCAGCCTGGCGACAGAGCAAGACTCTGTCTCAAAAAACAAACAAACAAACAAACAAAAACCCTTCAGGTAAGAAATAATAAAAAATCATTACAGGGCTGGGGGTGGTGGCCCACGTCTGTAATCCCAGCACTATGGGAGGCCAAGGCAGGTAGACTGCTTGAGCTCAGGAGTTCAAGACCAGCCTAGGCAACATGGTGAAACCCCGTCCCTACAAAAAATGCAAAAATTAGCCAGGTGTGGTGATGCACGCTTGTAATCCCAGCTACTAAGGAGGCCTGAGGTGGGAGGTCTGCTTGAGCCCAGGAGTTTAAGGCTGCAATGAGCTATGACTGTGCCCCTGCACTCTAGCCTGGGCGACAGAGAAAAGATCTTGTCTCAAAAAATCATCAAAATAACACAAATCAATTAAAAAAAATACAATGGGCTACAGAAACTGCCAAATGTTTTACAAATGCTTCATTAATACACTCTGGATATTCATGGTCAAACTAACAATGATACAGTCATCTGTGTAAGTCCCAGTTTACGAAATCAGAAAACCAATCATCTGCCAGCTTGGCCATCAAGTGAATACTGCCCTACAGGCTTCTCTGGGGGTAGAAAGAGCTTTGAGAAAAACCATCCAGCCCATGGCCCTCTCCACTCACCCAAGGAACATCATGTGAGAAGCCACTCTCCCCTCAGACAAGCTGACCTAGGCTGACACCTTCACTCAAGCAAACAGCAAATCTCACAGTTGGAAAACCAATGCTGGCTTGGCCCTGCCCAGGGGGTAACTGGCCCATTCTCCCCCTGCTTCCTCTTGCCCTCCCACCTACTACTCTCCTCCATACCCTAAAAGGATGCATTCTCCTCTTCCAGCTCCTGCTCCCAGGACCTTCGCCTCAAGCCTTGGCACAGTCGAAGCCCACCCAGGGTGGGAAATTTCCAGACAGTGCAGGAGGGCAGCCAGCAGAGCCCACTCACTCTCCTTGTGAAACCTCGCGCTGCTGGGAGGGGCAGGATGGGAAAACTAAGAAAAATAATAATAAAAACTCTGGTGACCCAGAAGCAGGGAACAAAATTAGAACGTTGAGCCTGCTGTTCACCGACTAATATTTACTGAGCCCCCATTGTGTGTGCCAGCGCCTGTGGGAGGAGGTTATGAGGCAGAGACGGGTGGTCAGGGCCCCACGCAGCCGGCACAGACAAACAGGGAATGGCTTATTTAGCCCCACGCTGAGCACGGAGTGAGTGTAATGACAGCCAGGCCCAGGCGCTGGAGCCAGGAGGAGGGAGGGAGGGAACACATTTGCCAGGCTTGCTCCAGCCCAGCTGCAGCTGGAGCAAAGGGGACTTCCCAAAGCAACTGAGTCAGATGGGCAGGGACCCGGGAAGAGCCCAGAGTGGCCAGCCGGTGTTTTCCCCACCCAAGGTCAGGGTCAGAGTCACCTCACTTCTCATCATTCACCCAACACTTCCCAGACAGTTGCAAAATTCTCCCTGTCGTCCAAGTTCACTCCCGTTTGTCAGACCATGGGGCCAGGCATGTGGCTTAGGAAACGCGGTACTCACATCCATCACTTATGTCACCCCCATGAAGCAGAACTTCCCGGCTTGTTATTCAGGATCAGATAAATAAATAGAAAGTATGATCTAGTGGCCAAATCACTGGACGACACGACGTGCCACACGCCCTGGGTTCAACTTTGGGGCCTGCCAGGAACTTCCCAACTGTGTCCGGCACAATTAAACTGTGAAAGCACTGAGCTCACAGAGGCACTCTGATCAAGACAGAGCTTAAAGGCTGCTTGGCACAGCACTGAGGCCAGCGCCTTCCTAGTTCCCTATCTTCTGGGTTCTTAGGACAACCCCTTTACTTAGTCCTGAATTCTGCTTCTGTTCAATTACTTCCCTATCGAGGAAGTCGTCTTGGATCACTTTTCCAGCACTTTTCTCTGGCTATTATGGACTCCTCATTACCTTGTCTCCCAGGGAGCCTCCCCAGCTAGATTTGTATTCTTTGAAGATAACTTCCTGAAACGTATCCTTCCCTCCCGTTTCTTCTATGTCCTCCTCTCCTCCCTACCTGCAGCACAGTGCCTGGGACAGTGCTGGGCACATAATGGGCTAAAGGCAGAGAAGTTTTGCCTCCCTTCTAACTGAAGTCTGCCTGCATCGCCCCTGCAGCCTGATAAAGAATAGGGAGCTCTGGCTGGGCGCGGTGGCTCACACCTGTAATCCCAGCACTTTGGGAGGTCGAGGCAGGTGGATCACGAGGTCAGGAGTTCAAGACTACCCTGGCCAAAATGGTGAAACCCCGTCTCTACTAAAAATACAAAAATTAGCGGGGCATGGTGGCGGGTACCTTTAATCCCAGCTACTCAGGAGGCTGTGGCAGAGAATTGCTTGAACCCGGGAGGCGGAAGTTGCAGTAGCCGAGATCGCGCCACTGCACTCCACCCTGGGCAACAGAGCAAGACTCTATCTCAGAAAAAAAAAAAAAAAGAACAGGGAGCTCAGAACCATTTGCCAAAGACATTCTATCCTCTTGGGCCCACAGACCAACTTTAACCCAGATTATCTGAGGTCAGATGTCAGGATCGCCTATTAAGCACTTCTCTACACAACTCCCTGACCTTGAATTTCATTTATATTAATTGAACTAAAAGCTAGCTTATTACCTACTGGCTTTACAAACTCACTCCAAGAGTTTATCCATTCAACAAATACTCACTGCTTACCAATTGTGTGCCAGAAGTCAGGCTAGGTATTGCGGATGCAAAGGACCTAGCACCTACCCTTAACAAAGCAGAGAAAGCAAATAATTCAGCAAGGAATCTAACCTGAATGATGATGACAAGGGCGATGTATAGATCAGGGTGCAGTTAGGTGGTTTCAGCAGAAAGGGATTTTGTACAGGATATTAAATGGCCTAGAGGGTCCTTCAAAGAGCGGAAGTAACAAGACTCCAGGCTGAGCTCCCAGGAGCTACCTATTTGCAAAGATCATGTTGCAGAACTGGGATGCCATGGAGCTGCTGCTTGTGCTGCCACCAGGTAGCTATGGCACAAGAAGCCACCTGCTCCAGAACCACACCAGGAAAATGCATGTCCCAGGATCCACCCTCTGGAAGGTATCCAGGCTCTCCCTGCAAGACTGTTACATACTTAACACTGGTTCGAGGGCTGGATGTGGTGGCTCACCCCTGTAATCCCAGCAGTTTGAGAGGCTGAGGTGGGAGGATTGCTTGAACCCAGGAGTTTGAGGCTGCAATAAGCTATGATTGCACCACTGTACTCCAGCCTGCACAACAGAGCGTGACCCTGTCTGTTAAACCCCGTCTCTACTAAAAGTACAAAAATTAGCCGGGCATGGTGGTGCATGCCTGTAGTCCCAGCTATTCGGGAGGTTGAGGCAGGAGATTCGCTTGAACCCAGGAGGCAGAGGTTGCAGCTGGCCAAGACTGTGCCACTGCACTCCAGCCTGGGCGACAGAGTGAGACTCTGTCTCAAAAAAAAAAAAAAAAAAAAAAAAAAAAAGTATACTCTACTGTCAAAAAGGAAGGAAACATGGAGTTGTTCCTTTGACCACATACATGGGAATCTACAAGGTGATACTGTAGACATTAGACCTCAAGGGAATGGGTACTGTTCAAAAAAGGAATAACCCACAAATGTTACCATGGCAAAACCAGAGGCGTCTGCAGTGTTCCCTACCATGCTGTCGGCATTGCCGTAAACAAACAAGGGCAAGATTCTGGCCAAGAGAATGAATGTGTGTAGTGAGCACAGTGAGCGCTCTAAGAGCCAAGACTGCTTCCTGGAACGCGTGCAGGAAAACGACCAGAAACACAAGGAAGCCCAAGAGAAAAGTACCTGGGTGCAACTGAAGGGCCAGCCTGCCCCACCTGGAGGAGGGCACTGTGAAGACCAAGGGTAGAGGCCTGAGCTGCTGGAACCTCTTGCCTGGGAATTCACGGCATTACAGGTGTAAAAACCAAAAGACCTCTGGACTGTAAAAAGAAAGCAAAGTAGTAAAATAAATACTAACAAATGCTAACTCCAACTCTCTGGCAGCAATACACTGGGCAAAACGTGCCTCCAAGGGCCTCTCCCAAGAAGCCTGCGTACGCCCTACCTCTCAAAATGGGTGAAGTCCCCCTGAGCCCCCCACCTCACCACTCCGGGGAGGGGAGGTGGGCCCTTGGCAGACCTCTAGCCTTTGTGTTCTGCTCACATCTATCCGATGGCCCATGACAAGCACCTGTGCAGCAGTAGCGAGGCATGCTTGGATGGGCAGCAAGTGTCCCCAGAAGCCAAGCTCCAGTGGCGACCCGACTGCTGGGCCTGCAGCCAAGACCACCTGCCCCCAGCCTACCCCACCTCCCTCGGGTCCTCCTGTACCACTACCTCCCCCTGACGACCTCCAAGCCCTCAAGCCCACTCAGGCCCGACTCCTCCTCAAAGACCCCGCCCATGCCAGTCTACAGCTGAGATGCAGAGTCGTGTGTGGTAATTTCTCCAGGAAAGGGGTTCTCAAAGTGTGGTTGCTGGAACAGCAGCATCACTAATACCTGGGAACTTGCTGGAAGTGCAAACTCTTAGCACTCCTGCCACAACCCACTAAATCAGACACTCTGGGGTTGGACCAGCAACTTGGGTTTGACTAAGTGCTCAGGTGATCACGATGCACACTGAAGTCGGAGGGCCACCAGTCTCAGAGGCAGAGCCAGAGCTTTTTCATTCCATCTCCAGATCTCTTAACCAAAGCAGGTAAGAAGGGTTGCTGCTCAGCGCCGGCCCTTTCCCGCCCAGCCCCTGCGTCATCACTGCTCGAGAGGGCACGACCAGGGCGCCAGCAGGAAAGACAGGGGCTGCATCTTGGACTTTTGATTTCTCAGTAACTATAAATACTTACCAACAGATTAATAAAAAAGCCCTATTCTCATGAGAAAGAGGGTTACTGAAAGAAAGAAAGGAAAAGCCCATATTTCCAAATTGGGTGAGAAAGGTAGACGAGTGAATCATAATTCCTCCATTTTCCCTCGGGCTGTCCAAACCTCCCACACAGCACATTCTTCTGGCTCAAGGTCACTGGCAGCCACCAACCCATTACTGAAGTTAAGGCCTTCCCACAACCTCTGCTTTCTCCCTGTGGGGCTCACCACGAACCCAGAGCATCTCCCTTAGATTCCAGGCTCCTGAACAGAAAGAAACACTCCAGCCCCTGCTGTTCCCTCCTGGCCAGGCAGTCCCTCCCCTCCAGAACCTCCTGCCCCTACTTCATCACCGCCCCACCCACCCAAAGCACAACCTCCCAACACTCCCCTCCCTCCAGCAAGGTACTACAGCCCTTTTGCCTGGGAGTCAGGGGTCTCTCCAACTGGGGTCCTGCCCACTGTCACCCTCACCTGCCACTGCTCTCTTGCCTGGGCCCTAGGCTGCATCTGAAATGTTCTACCCCTCCATCCCTGCATGTTTCTATCTCCACACCCCTCCCCGCCACAGGACTAGGAAGTCCCATTCATGTCAGTGGTTTGCAGGCGCCCCATGCACTCTCTCCACGAGGTGTGAAGGGCCTGGACGAACAAAACAAGGCATACTGCGGGACAGAGCACCACCTCAGATCCACCCCAATCCTCCAGCACCAGTCCCATCCCCCAGCACCAGTTCCATCCCCATCCAGGGAACATTCTCACCTCCTGCGTAGTTTCAAGGTCATACGGTTCTAGAAGGACAGGCCTTATACTTTAGGTTGTTTCCTAAGAGTCCTGCGGGATTGGTACGACCTTAATAAGCACCTGCTGCTTAAATGTGTACATGCACACACTCACCGTGCAAACGCATATATAAACAGACAGACATATCCTCAGCCCCGCGCCCAGACGTGACACAATGGCCAAGATAAGGACTTCAATGCAGATGCATTATTTCCAGTCCAGAAGTCAAGGGCAGGAGCCTACAGGTGTCTTCTTCTTCTTCTTCTTTATGTTTTTGAGAAGGAGTTTTGCTCTAGTTGCCCAGGCTGAAGTGCAATGGCATGATCTCAGCTCACTGCAACCTCCGCCTCCCAGGTTCAAGTGATTCTCCTGCCTCAGCCTCCCAAGTAGCTGGGATTACAGGTATACGCCACCACACCCGGCTAAATTTTGTATTTTTAGTAGAGACGGGGTTTCTCCATGTTGGTCAAGCTGGTCTCAAACTCCTGACCTCAGGTGATCCACCCACCTCGGCCTCCCAAAGTGCTGGGATTACAGGCATGAGCCAAGGCGCCTGGCTACAGATGTCTTCTTAAAGCTCCCTGTCAGAGATGCAAAGGAAGCAGGAGGAGCCTCGCCTAGGACTCTGCAGAGAGGCTGCCTAGAGCACATGCACAGATGGGTTCCAGGACAGAGGCTTCTGGCTCATATCACACCCAGCTCTCACTTAGGGCCAGACGATCCAACACCCGCTCACACAAGGCCTCCTATCCTCAGGTTTAAAAACCTCAAGGCCAGGCGTGGTGGCTCACGCCTGTAATCCCAGCACTTTGGGAGGCCGAGGCGGGCGGATCACAAAGTCAGGAGATCGAGACCATGGTGAAACCCCGTCTCTACTAAAAGTACAAAAAATTAGCCAGGTGCGGTGGCGGGCGCCTGTAGTCCCAGCTACTCAGGAGGCTGAGGCAGGAGAATGGTGTAAACCCGGGAGGTGGAGCTTGCAGTAAGCCGAGATCGCGCCACTGCACTCCAGCCCGGGCAACTGAGCGAGACTCTGTCTCAAAAAATAAAATAAAATAAAAATAAAGACTTCAAGGCAGTGGGGATGGTGGCACTTTCCAGATAATATGGCACGAAAGAAGTGACTTCTCTGACAACATAACCACTTATGTACTTCCACTTGCCCTTTCGCTCCTCCACGTCCTGCAAACTGCCTGCCCGCCTATTAACAAGGGATCAAAATTCTAACCAGACTTAAAGGCTTACCCTTTCCAGCTAACACCAACCCTAGGGAGCAACTGGATTACCACCAAGAAAAGGTTTCTGCTTTTAGCTTGCAACTCGGACAGCCTCCTGTCTGGGTGACTTTCAACCCCGAGGACGTCTTACGGCAGCCACTATTCGCAGTAACAAAAAATCAGGGCCGACCCAAAAGCCCATCAGCAAGAGAGTGGAGGAGTGAACTGCAACACGACTTTAACACCAACTGGACATGCCAAGTTTTTAGTAACTACTGGCTTTTTTTTTTTTTTTTTTTTAAGACAAGGTCTCACTCTGTTACCTAAGCTGGAGTGCAGTGGCATGATCACTGCTCACTGCAGCCTTGACCTCCCGGACCCAAGTGATCCTCCCGCCTCAGCCTCAAGAGCAGCTAGGACCAGACGTTCACACCACCATGCCTGGCTAATTTTTTTTATTGTTTTGTAGAGACAAGGTCTCACCCTGTTGCCCAGCCTGGTCTTGAACTCCTTGGCTCAGAGATCCTCCCGCCCCAGCCTCCCCAAGTGCTGGGATCACAAAAGTGAGCCACCACAATCGGCCAACAATAGCCTTTTGAATGCTGCTCATTCTTCAAGGCTCCCTCCAGGAAAATTTGGAAGGACTCTCTGCATCTGAAGACACTGCACTGTAAACTCCCTGAGGACAAGAGCTCATGCAAGTCTTCCTTGCAAAGTGGATGGAATACAAGGAATTTGAGTGGAGGAAATATTGAAATAAAATAAAAATCTCTTACCTGGGCTTCCAGCTTCCTCTCAGCACCTACTCTGTTCTGTCAGAGTCTCCCACTCCCCTCTTTTAAGTTTAACATATGCACATATCAAGTGCCCAAATCGTAAGTTTACAGCTTAATCAAAGATTCATCTGGGGTGGGCACGGTGGCTCACGCCTGTAATCCCAGCACTTTAGGAGGCCGAGGCCGGTGGATCACCTGAGGTCAGAAGTTCGAGACCAGCCTGGATAACATGGCGAAACCCCGTCTCTACTAAAAATACAAAAATTAGCCGAGCGTGGTGGCACATGCCTGTAATCCCAGCTACTTGGGAGGCTGAGGCAGGAGAATCCCTTGAACCCGGGAGGCGGAGGTTGCAGTGAGCCGAGATCGTGCCATTGCACTCCAGCCTAGGCAACAGAGCAAAACTCCATTTCAAAAAAAAAAAAAAAAAAAAGTCATCCTTCTAAAGTACAAATTGGTCAGGTGCGGTGGCTCACACCTGTAATCCCAGCACTTTGGGAGGCTGAGGCAGGTGGATCACCTGAGGTCAGGAGTTGGGGACCAGCCTGGCCAACGTATAGCGAAACCCCATCTCTACCAAAAAAATACAAAAAATTAGCCGGGCATAGTGGCGCACACCTTAGCCCCAGCTACTTGGGAAGCTAAGGCAGGAGAATCGCATTAATCCAGGAGACAGAGGTTGCAGTCAGCCGAGATTGAGCCACTGCACTCCAGCCTAGGTGAGAATGAGACTGTCTCTCAAAAAAATAAACTAGGCCGGACGCGGTGGCTCAAGCCTGTAATCCCAGCACTTTGGGAAGGCGAGACGGGCGGATCACGAGGTCAGGAGATCGAGACCATCCTGGCTAACACAGTGAAATCCCGTCTCTATTAAAAATACAAAAAAAAAAAAAAAAAAAAAAAAAAAAACTAGCCAGGCGAGGTGGTGGGCGCCTGTAGTCCCAGCTACTCAGGAGGCTGAGACAGGAGAATCGCATAAACCCAGGAGGCGGAGCTTGCAGTGAGCTGAGATCACTCCAGCCCGGGTGACTCCGTCTCAAAAAAATAAAATAAAATAAAGTATAAATTGATCACATCACTTTCCTTGCTTCAATCCCTCCAATGTCTTCCCAGTATATGAAGAATAAAATCTTTTTTATTCTAATTTCTTTTTTAACTTTTTTTAAGACGGGGGTCTCACTATGTTGCCCAGGCTGCTCCTGAACTCCTGGCCTCAAACAATCCCCCTACCTCATCCTCCCAAAGTGCTAGGATTATGGGTGTGAGCCACCACACCCATCCCACACGGAATAAAATCTAAACACCTCTTCCTGGTCTATAAACCACTGTGTCAACTGGCCTTTGCCCATCCTGCTGACCATAGAACTGGCTCATGTCACTCACTGGCCTGCAGTCACCCAAGCCCTTCTTCCTGTCCCTTTAACATATGAAGCTCATTCTGACCTCAGAGCCTTTGCACCTGCTGTTCCCTCTGCCTAGAATGCTCTTCCCCTAGATCTTCCTAACAGGTCTCAGTTCAAGAGTCACCTCTTCAATGTGGACAAAAAAGCCCACTCCCAGGCATTGAGAACCCTAATACCCTATTAGTCTTTTTTCATTATCCATCTCCTCCTAACTAGACTGTCCACTCCAGGAGGGCAGAGACTGGAGGGCTGGGTAGCACCTGGTGTCCATCCCCAAACAACACCCACTGAAAGCATGTTATTTTCCCACTGCCCATTCATGAAGCGCCACACATTTCAGTTTTACTGTTCGCTGGTCTTTATGCTTGGGTGAACTACAGGCAATCTTGGGGAGAGGGCAGGGACCCCCTGTCTCCTGCAGTCATTTCAGTAGAACAGAACTGAAGACCCTGGAGAGCCAGAGAAGCTGGCCTGGAATAGGGACGTAAAACATAAGGTGGAGTTTTTTGGTTTTTTTTTTTTTGGAGACAAGAGTCTCACTCTGTTGCCCAGGCTAGAATGCAGTGGCACAATCTCGGCTCACTGCAATCTCCGCCTCCTGGGTTCAAGCAATTCTCCTGCTCAGCCTCCCGAATAGCTGGGACTACAGGCACCTGCTACCACGCTGGGCTAATTTTTGTATTTTTAGTAGAGACGGGGTTTCACTTTGTTGGTAAGGCTGGTCTCAAACTCCTGACCTCAGGTGATCCACCCGCCTTGGCCTCCCAAAGTGCTGGGATTACAGGTGTGAGCCACATTTTTTTTTTTTTTTTTTTTTTTGAGACAGTCTCACTCTGTTGCCTAGGCTAGAGTGCAATGGTACAATCTCGGCTCACTGCAATCTCTGCCTCCCAGGTTCAAGAGATCTTTCCACCTAAGCCTGCCGAGTAGCTGAATTACAAGCGCCCACCACCACACCAGGCTAATTTTTGTATTTTTTGTAGAGACACGGTTTAGCCATGTTGGTCAGGCTGGTCTTGAACTCCTGACCTCAAGGGATCTGTCGACCTTGGCCTCTCAAAGCAAAGTGCTGGGATTACAGGCATCAGCCACTGCGCCTGCCAGTGGTTTTTTTTTTTCTAAACATAAAGTGAGGTGGGGCAGGGGACACAAAGGCAGGCAATGGGAGAGAGGCCCGGGCAGGCAGCCTCCCTTTCCACATCCCTGAGAAGGTCAACCAGCTGATAATTCCACCAAAAATAACATTCTCACTCTTCCCTGTGGCAGGGGAAGAAAAAGGAAAGTCCACAAGTACAGGCTGTTTCTAGAATTTCTTACTGGCTCATGGAAATTTTGAGTTTCCCTGCCATCACACACATCCTGAAACGCTGGGGGAGGGGGCCCAGTGCCGTCAAGAGGGAGTGATGCCAGAGTCACCATGGCCACAGCCGGGAGCTGGCCAGCAGAGCCACTGCACACACCAGTTTACCCACGGCCAAGGCTTCTGCCGTGGGAGGCACCACAGAGCGTCCCGAGGAGCCGGGAACAGGAACTGAGACGTGGAATTTCTGTTCTGAGACCTGGCACTTGGTCAGCAGCCTGGGCCTGAGGGAGTGGGTGACTTTGTACTTTCTGCACCTTTCTGGGAAGGGAGATGGGAACGGCGTGGCTTGCTGCCCCTGGAAACCACCCAGGGACCTGGTATCCTGAGAACTTGCCCAGCCTATCAGATGGAAAATAGCCAGCCCTGGAGAAATGGTCAGCATTGGAATTGGAATACAGATACACCAATCGGAGTCACATGGGCCTGGGATGACAGGGCACAGGATGCGCCCTCAGTGAGCAGGAGGAGAGAAGGGCGGAGGCAGGGAGGAATTCCAGGGCTCAAAGCCTTGTCCTCTCTGTTTCCTGGTAGGGAAAGCAGGGCCAGCCTCCCTGCAGGCCAGCGCGGCTAAACCTGGCCCCAGGCCTCCAGCACGCTGTGCTCTAAGAAAACAAGCGCCCAGTCCCTGGGGCCTGGCCGGGGCCCTCTGCTTCCAGGAAAGGACAGAGTGCAGACTGTTCAATCTTACAGGGCTCTCTCAAATAACAAGATACACACCCATATCCCACCCCACTTGCTCCCACACAAATACAACTTTTAGGGCTTCCAGTAAAATAAGTGAAACAATATAGCTGGTCCAGGTCTGCCCCGCTCCTGGTCCCTCCAGGACAGCAGCCCAGTAATCCCTGTGCGGGTGGGCGAGGCGCTTCTGGTGAGCTGGCTGCCTCTTCCTCTGCTCGCTCCTTGTTCCCCAGCAGGGAGCAGAGAAAAGGATCAGAAGGGATCTTCCAAGAATGAAAGGAATCCTGAGATGCAGGGATAAAATTGGCTGGGAGGCAGTCCCTGGCCTCAGGGGTTGCAGTCAACAAGTATTTATTAGGAACCTACTGTATGATTTGCTGAAGCTACCATCCTGAGCAGAGGCAGTGGTCCTTTCTGGCTTACACCACAGCCAGCTTTCCACCAAAGCCAGCAGAAGACCTGCATGGACAAGGATCCCTATCCTCAGCCTAAAAGAAAAAACCACCGGCTGCGGTGGTTCACGCCTGTAATCCCAACACTTCGGGAGGTCGACACGGGTGGATGGCTTGAGCCCAGGAGTTTGAGACTAGCCTGGCCAACACAGTGAAACCCCGTCTCTACAAAAAAAAAAAAAAAAAAAAAAAAATGCCAGGCATGGTAGCACGCCTCTGTGGTTCCAACTAGTGAGGAGGCTGAGGCAGGAGGATCCCTTCAGCCTGAGAGGCAGAGGCTATGGTAAGGTGAGACCACCACACTGCACTCTAACATCGGTGGCAGGGTAAGACTCTGTCTCAAAAAGGAACAAAACAAAACTCTCAAGGTTCTAAGTTTTATTCTTTTTTTTTTTTTTTTAATAGAGTCAGGGTCTCACTTCTGTGGCACAGGCTGGAGTGCAGTGCCCTGATCATAGCTCCCTGCAGCCTTCAACTCCTGGGCTCAAGGGATCCTCCCACCTCACAGGTAGCTAGGACTACAGGCACATGCCACCAAGCCTGCTGGGCTAATTTTTAACTTTTTTTTGTAGAGATGGGTCTTGCTGCATTGTCCAAGCTAGTCTCTAACTCCAAAACTCAAGCAATCCTCCCCAGCCTCATCTGTCCAAGTAGCTGGGACTACAGGCACGTACCACTGTCCCTGATCAAGATTTAACTAGTTCCATACTCCCACTACCTGTGTATGAGTGCCTATTTCACAGGATTCTCACCAACACCGAGTATTAAATTATTCCATCTTTACAATTTGATAGGTTAAAAATTACTTATTATTTTAATCTGCATTTCTTTGATTATCAAGGTTGACTTTTATATTTCTACTCCTTTTACAAATTGCCTGTTACTCTTCTTTGCCCGTTTTTTTTCGTTGTTTTTGAAACAGAGTCTCACTCTGTTGACCAGGAATGGAGTGCAGCGGCATGATCTCGGCTCACCGCAACCTCCCCACCCGGGTTCTTGTGATTCTCCTGCCTCAGCCTCCCAAGTAGCTGGGATCACAGGCCCGTGCCACCACACCCGGCTAATTTTTGTATTTGCAATAGAGTCGGGGTTTCATCATGTTGGCCAGGCTGGTCTCGAACTCCTGACCTCAGGTGATCCACCCACTTCTACCTCCCAAAGTACTGGGATTACAGACATAAGCCACTGCGCCTAGCCTTCTTTGCCCATTTTTGCTGATACATTCATTTTTTTTATTGGTTTATTATATGGCAAAATATTAACCTTTTGTCACACGTTACAAATATTCTTCCTAATTAGTTGTTTGCCTTTTAATTTTGTTAACTGGTATTATTGACATAATTTTTAAAGAGGTAAAGGCAAATATATCATACTTCTCCTTTTTAAAGTTTCTGCTTTTAGTAACATGCTTGGAAAATCCTCTCCTGCCCTGGTATAGGCAATACAGCTGTATTTTCTTGCATTTAAAAAAATTTAGGGGTCGGGCGCTGTGGCTCACGCCTGTAATCCCAGCACTTTGGAAGGCCAAGGTCAGGAGATCGAGACCATCCTGGCAAACTCGGTGAAACCCCGTCTCTACTAAAAATACAAAACATTAGCCGGGTGTGGTGGTGGGCGCCTATAGTCTCAGCTACTCGGGAGGCTGACGCAGGAGAATGGCTTGAACCCGGGAGGCAGGAGCCCCACTGCACTCCAGCCTGGGGGACAGAGCGAGACTGTATAAAAAAAAATTTAGAGAGGCTGGGCATGGTGGCTCACTCCTGTAATTCCAGCACTTTGGGAGGCTAAAGGGGGTGGATTGCATGAGCCCAGGAGTTTGAGACTAGTGTGGGAAACATGGCAAAACCCCGTCTCTACTAAAAATACAATAATTATCTGGGCATGGTGGTACATGCCTGTAGTCCCAGCTACTTGGAAGACTGAAGTGGAAGGATCACTTGAGCCCGGGAAGTCAAGGCCGCAGTGAGCCATTATGGAGCCACTGCACTCCAGCCCGGGCGACTGAGTGGGACCCTGTCTCGGGGTAAAAAAAACCAAACAAACCGGAAATGGAAGGCAAGGCTTACTGATAAGCTGGGCGGGTGGGAGGGTGCTCGGTGGCTGGACGGGGTGGGGTGGGGGGTGCTTTTTGCTCCCTTTTTGAAGCTCTTCACTTGGAGGTATGAAACAGATTCCAGTCTTGGACTGCATCTGTGCGTGGGTCCCTAACCCAGTGGCACCACTGAGGCCTCATCTTGGTCCTGAATCAGAACTTTCTAGGTGAGGCCCAGGCCACCTGGGGCTAGAGAGGTGCTAAAGGATCAGCCTCTCTTTAGCCCCAGGAACTGGCCTGACACTTCAAGACTGCTGGACCAAACACTGCTGTCCCTTCTAAGTACAAAACTCTGCAATTACTTCAGCTCTCTGACCTCAGTTTTCCCTCTTTGCCACAGGGCTACCACAATCTGTCCCCTGCCCATCCTACAGCGACAGTGTCACACTCAACCAGAGCTCTCTGTACAGAGGCAAGTTGCTGGTACAGTTATCCCTTGGCATCGGCAGGGGACTGGTTCCAAGACACCCCCTCCGCCCCCAGGATACCAAAATCTACAATTGCTCAAGTCCCTGATATAAAATAGCACAGTATTTGCATATAACCTACGCACTTCCTCCCTACAGACTTTAAACCATCTCTAGGTTACTTACAGTATCGAATACAATGTAAATGGCATGTAATAATTTTTATACTGTGTTTTTTTATTTGTACTCTTTTTAATCATTATATTGTCAGTTTTGTTTCTTTTCTTTTTTTTTTGAGATGGAGTCTCGCTCTGTCATCAGGCTGGAGTGCAGTGGCACAACCTTGGCTCACTGCAACCTCTACCTCCCAGGTTCAAGCGATTCTCCTGCCTCAGCCTCCTGAGTAGCTGGGATTATAGGTGCACGCCACCACGCCCAGCTAATTTTTGTATTTTCAGTAGAGATGGGGTTTCACCATGTTGGCCAGGATGGTCTCGATCTCTTGACCTTGTGATCTGCCCGCCTCAGCCTCCCAAAGTGCTGGGATCACAGGAGTAAGCCACCACGCCTGGCCAGTTTTGTTTCTTTTCTCAAATACTTTCCATCAGTGGTTGAATCCACGGAGACAGAGACTGCGAGCTGACTATACTGCAAAGTGTCTGGATCTTAAGGACACAGGGCCTCTAGCCCAGCCTTCTACCCACCTGGTTTTCAGATCTGTGTCACCATGAGGGGAGCAGATGGCCTGAGGATGGGCCCCAGCCTCCACACAGCCAAACCTGCCTTCTCTCCTAGGTCTAAAAAGAAATCTCTTTTCTTTGGCAGCTCTGTGAACCAGAGTTTAGTAAGCAGCTCTTCCCACAATCCTGAATCTAGTGGGTTGAATACTATCCCCTCAAATAACTGTCCACCTGAAATCTCAGAAAGTGACTTTATTTGGAAATACAGATTTTGCAGATAAAATCAGTTAAGGATGTCAAGATGAAATTGTCCTGGATTTAGGATGGGCCCTAAATTCAATGACGTATGTCTTTATAAGAAAAAGGAGAGGGAGATTTGGACATGCAGACATACACCAACAGGGGAAGGTCATGTGAAGACAGAGGCAGAGAAGGGAGTGGTGCAGCCACAAGCCAAGGAACACCAGGAGCCACCAAAAGCTGGGAAAAGAAGGAAGCATTCTCCCCTACAGCTGTCAGAAGGAGTGTGGTCCTGGTGATACCTGCATTTCACACTGCTGGCCTCCAGACCTGTGAGAATACATTTCTGTCGTTTTTAAGCCACTAAGTTTGAGGTAACTTGTCAGGGGAACCATGGGACACAGATCCACGGGTAAACACTTTGGTGCCAGAATTAAGACCTGATCATGTTGAGCTGCAGCTGGCAGAACGCTAAGATAACTCCAGTGACCCTCACTGCTGTGTGTGGGCGGAACCCATCAATATGAGACATCACTCCTGGGATCATGGCACACTGTGTAGTAAAAGCGAGTCTGCAGGTATTTGCTGACCACACTAGTCGACGTGAGACAGGGAAATTACCCTGAGTGGGCCAGAACGAAGCTGGTGAGCCCTTACAAGGATGGCTCCTCTTGGCAAAAAGAACTGAAGTGTGAGCAGGACTCCATGTGGGAGAAAGGCTGTGTCACCAGCGATGGAGGGGACCACATGGAAAGGAAATTCGGGGGCCTCTAGGAACTGAGAGTGGCCCCTGACTGGCAGTCAGCAATGGAAAATAGGGGTGAGGGGGCAGGGGACCTCAGTCCTATAGCCACAAGGAGCTGAATTTTCCACAACCATATGAGCCTGGCAGAGGCCCTGAAACTCCAGCTGACACTCTAAGTTTAGTCTTCTAGGACCCCCAGCAAAGGAGCCAGTCATGCAATGCTCGGCCTTCTGGCCTACAGAATTGTGAAATGCTAAATGGGTGTTGTTTTAAGCCACTACGTGTGTCATACTAATACGCTTGCCTGCTCTGATAGACCTCCACTCTCCAGAGCAGTGAAGTGACAAGTTCTGGTCACAGGTGGCAAGGCCAGGCAGCATGGGTCTCTGCACTCCGTCCTATTCCAGTTTACTTCCAATTAATCCGTTCTACTGACACATGCCTACCAAGAGCGGGTGGTAGGTAAATGAGTGGTAGCGGTTTCTGATCTTGGACCGGGCAGGCTTTATAGCTTCTAACATTAGGCTACAGTTCTCATCTTACAAAGAATTCTAAGCTAGGAACTGGATGGGAGTATTGTTTAAGACAAATACAATTGGCAAGAGAGTTGTGAACTGTAGAGAGGGACAGTGTAGCCGAGTAGGCACAGATCCAAATGGGGTATTCAGCAGGTAAGCCACTGATCAAGCACTCAGTACATCCTAGTGCAGCTCTGCGTGCAGAATCACAGAGTATTTAAAATCAGAAACATTCAGCCGGGTGCGGTGGTTCACGCCTGTAATCCCAGCACTTTGGGAGGCCAAGGCGGCAGATCACTTGAGGTTGGGAATTGGAGACCAGCCTGACCAACATGGAGAAACCTTGTCTCTATTAAAAAATATAAAATTAGCCGGGCATGGTGGCGCAAGCCTCTAATCCCAGCTACTCGGGAGGCTGAGGCAGGAGAATCACTTGAACCTGGGAGGCGGAGGTTGCGGTGAGCTGAGATTGTGCCATTGAACTCCAGCCTGGGCAACAAAGAGTGAAACGTGAAACTCCGTCTCAAAAAAAATAAAAATAAATAAATAAAATAAAATAAAATCAGAAACACTCACCTCTGCCTCCAGATGTTACTATCTGAAAGGTGAGTTGAGTCAAATACTCTACAGTCCACACGTGCAAATGTGTGTTAATCAGGGCCACGATAATAGGAGCAAAACCAGTGGAAAATAACCTTCATCCCAGCTAAGAAAATGGCTGAAAGGGTTTTTCACTGTTGGAGAAAGAAGTCATAATGAAAAGGGAAAGACTAAAATAAAATGAAATTTGTAAGGTTAGATCAGAATAAGAGGTATCAGTACAAACTTGTATTTTGTAGCATACATGTATACAGATAGGTGCTGAATAATCTGTTTCCTAGCTTTGTCTGCTAAGAGGACCTATTAGCAATGATAACTCCTGTAGCAGTGAACACCCCTAGCAACCAGACCTTGGTTTCTAAACAGCGTTCTCCAGTAAAGGAAACCAGACTCCGTGGACAAGTGCCTGACTGTAGGGCTGGGGCAGCAAAGTCACAAGATGAGCCTGGACTATTTTATAGTAAAGGAAATTAAGGAAACACTGAAAAGCAAAAAAAGACAGGGGCTTACCAGAAGCACACAGGAGACAACTGGAAGGAGCTCCTAAAATGATCAAAGCGAGAACAATTTGAGCCGCAAAAAGTATTATTCAACTTTCACCCATAGAACAAAATCTGATTATGAATAATCAAATGCATGAATAAATGGGGAAGCAGGGCCAGCTCTTGCTTACAAAGAATTCCAATAAATAAATGTACAAGAGGGAAACAGAGAATCATCAGGCAAACATCACAGTAATCATTGTTGCAAGCAGGGTCCACAGATGGATGCTAAAATTAGGGGATGAAAGTACAAGGAGAAACAGGATTTGCATAGTCTCAAAGTATCTCCTGAAACTACAAAGGGAAAGAAAGATAACTTTTTCAGTTTACCCATTCGGGTTTTTTTTTGGTTTTTGGGTTTTTTTTTGAGACATTGTCTCACTCTGTTGCCCAGGCTAGAGTGCAGTGGCTCCATCTCAGCTCACTGCAACCTCTGCCTCCCGGGTTCAAGCGATTCTCCTGTCTCAGCCTCCCGAGTAGCTGCAATTACAGGTGCATTGACGTCACCATGCCTGACTAATTTTTATGTTTTTAGTAGAAACTGGGTTTCACCATGTTGGCTAGGCTGGTCTTGAACTCCCAACCTCAGCCTTTGCCCACCTCAGCCTCCCAAAATGCTAGGATTACAGGTGTGAGCCACCGTGTCTGGCCCCATTCGGTTTTTGTAAAACAACAACAAAAAACCCATCTTTTTTCAGTGTGGAAATCAAGCAGACACCAACCAAGTAATCCAGATAAATATCACCAGTAAAAAAATACTCTGACATGGCCGGGTGCAGTGACTCATGCCTATAACCCCAACACTTTGGGAGGCTGAGGTGGGTGGATCACTTGGGCTCAGGAGTTCAAGACCAGCCTGGACAACATGGTGAAACCCTGTCTCTACTGAAAATACAAAAAAAAAAAAAAAAAAAAAAAAAGTCAGGTGTGGGTGGCTCATACCTGTAATCCCAGCTACTTGGGAGGCTGAGGCAGAGAATCGCTTGAACCTGGGAGGTGGAGGCTGCAGTGAGCCGAGATCGCACCACTGCACTTCAGCCTGGGCACAGAGTGAGACCCTGTCTCAAAATTAAAAAAAAAAAAGAAAAAAACCCCGTGACATTATGAATATCTCAAAAAGATGCAACATCACTTTGTGTTCCAACATTCTAGCAAGAAAAGAGGGAGAGACTGCCACGGACTGCAACAGCCTAAGGAGAAATAACTAAACAGTGTGGGATCCCAGATCAGATTCTAGAAACAGCAAAAGGATATTAGTGAAAATATTGGTGACATTTAAATAAGGCCTGCGGTTTAGTTAAGAGTGTTATGCCAATGTTGATTTCCTGCTCCTGATTATATAATTATACTCTGGGGTGAGGAATATAAAGGAATTCTGCTGTATTTTTGCAACTCTTCTGCACATCTAAAACTAGTTCAAAATAAAAGTTTAAAATAAAAGGAAATGGGCCGGGCGCAGCGGCTCAAGCCTGTAATCCCAGCACTTTGGGAGGCCGAGACGGGCGGATCACGAGGTCAGGAGATCGAGACCGTCTGGCTAACACGGTGAAACCCCGTCTCTACTAAAAAATACAAAAAACTAGCCGGGCGAGGTGGCGGGCGCCTGTAGTCCCAGCTACTCGGGAGGCTGAGGCAGGAGAATGGCGTAAACCCGGGAGGCGGAGCTTGCAGTGAGCTGAGATACGGCCACTGCACTCCAGCCTGGGTGACAGAGCGAGACTCCGTCTCAAAAAAAAAAAAAAAATAAATAAATAAATAAAAAAAAAATAAATAAAAGGAAATGGTTAAGCAAACTAAGATACAGCCATGGCCGGGCACGGTGGCTCACTCCTGTAATCCCAAAACTTTGGGAAGCCAAGGCGGGTAGATCACTTGAGGTGGAGTTTGAGACCAGTCTGGTCAACATGGCGAAACCCCACCTCTACTAAAAATACAAAAATTAGCTGGGCATGGTGACGCATGCCTGTAATCCCAGCTACTAGGGGGCGCTGAGGCAGGAGAATTGCTTGAACCTGGGAGGCAGAGGTTGCAGTGAGCCAAGATCGGCCATTGCACTCTAGCCTGGGCAACAGAGTGACACTCCGTCTCGGAAAAAAAAAAAAAAAGATACAGTCATAAGACAGACTAAACACTTAGGAAGAAATTTTGATGTCAAGGTAAGATGGGGGTAGACAGCCATTCCCCCACCCCCCACAAAAAAAAAAAAAAAAAAAAAACAACTGTAAGAAAACATGCCAATATGAAAACAAAGACTGGAGCAGGATTATCGACTTTTCCCAAAATATTTTTTTGCACTTTACAATATGCATGCATTACTTCTGATAATCAGAAGAAAATAAAGTTGACAAAAATACCAAACAATTGTTTGGTGGAATTCTGTGTATAGTTAGTCACATCTATTACAGTTTCTGGGAGAGACTTTTAAGGGCTGTGTTCAAACTGGAGGCTGCTCCATGCTTCTGAGGGCTGAGGAAGATGGCAGGAGGCTGGAGGAAGTGGAACGGTACAGAGGACAGGGACGTGGGGCCATGGAGTTGCTCCAGATAAGAGCAGGCTGGCCAGGCGCAGTGGCTCACGCCTGTAATCCCAGCACTCTGGGAGACCAAGGTGGGTGGATCACTTGAAGTCAGGAGTTCAAGACCAGCCTGGCCAACATGGTGAAACCCCATCTCTACTAAAAATACAAAAATTAGCCAGGCATGGTGGTGTGCACCTGGAGTCCCAGCTACCTGGGAGGCTGAGGTGGGAGAATTGCTTGAGCTCAGGAGGGGAGGTTTCAGGGAACTGAGATCGTATCACTGCACTCCAGCCTGGGCAACAGAATGAGACCCTGTCTCAAAAAAAAAAAAAAAAAAAAAAAAAAAAGAGCAGGCTGGCAGGCTGCACCCCAAGACAGAGGGCTGCTGGCAAGTCTCTGATATGGAAACAGCTCTGAGTTCCAAGAGAACACTCGTACCTTAGACCCGTGAGCCATTCAAGACTCCTAGACCCAACGTACATTTCCAGCCACCTCACCTGCTGCTCCCTCTTATCAGCAACCCTGGGCCACGCGCACCATCCCACCGGCATTCACGCATTCACACGGCTCTCCTTACCAGGATCCTGCTCTCTCTCCCCCTTCCTAGCTTTCAAGATGTGGCTCCATCCCTCCCCAGGAAGCCTTCTCTGTCAGCTCCTGCCACTCCCTCCTCTGGCCTCACCAAGTACCTCTCCTCTGTTCCACTTGCTGCAACTTCAGGAAGGCCATCCTGCATCTGACTTTCCACACGTGCACAGCTCCTCACACATTTCACAAGCATCTCGGGAATGGAGACAGTACTTAGCAGCTCTCTTAGCTGACCGCCACTGGACTGCTCAAGGCCCCCAGGTCTCCAGTCCCTCCCTGCAGCCAACAGGCCCCTCACCAGGTGGCCAACCTCCCCTCCTACCCCACCACCTGCTGTCACCATTGAAGGTTTCCATGCCAACAGCCAGCTGTGCCTATTCTCAAACCTCTTTAGGCAGGTTCTATTTATTTAAATGGTTATGATTTATTTAAATAACAACTGAGGGCTGGGCCCGGTGGCTCATGCCTTTAATCCCAGCACTTTGGGAAGCCAAGACCAGCGGATCATTTGAGCTCAGGAGTTCGAGACCAGCCTGGCCACCATGGCAAAACCCCATCTCTACTAAAAATACAAAAAATTAGCTGGGCGTGGTGGTGCATGCCTGTAATCCCAGCTACTTAAGAGGCTGAGGCAGGAGAATCACTTGAAGCTGGGAGGTAGAAGATGCAGTGAGATTGCACCACTGCACTCCAGCCTGGGCGACAGAAAGAGACTCCGCCTTAGAAAAAAAAAAAAAAAACGAGAAAACAAAAACCAAAAACCCCATAAAATAAATACAAAGAAAAATGTCTGATATCTGAGAAAATTAAGCTAAGTGATCTAGAACAGTAATTCTGAAATTACTGTCTTATATTTTGACACCTGGGGTCCCTGAGGTAAAAGACTATTTTTATTCTTCTTTTTTTTTTTTTTGAGACCGAGTCTCACTCTGTAGCCCAGGCTGGAGCGCAGTGGCGAGATCTCTGCTCACTGCAAGCTCCGCCTCCCAGGTTCACGCCATTCTCCTGCCTCAGCCTCCCGAGTAGCTGGGGCTACAGGCTCCAGCCACCACACCCGGCTAATTTTTTTGTGTTTTTAGTAGAGACAGGGTTTCACCGTGTCAGCCAGGATGGTCTCGATCTCCTGACCTTGTGCTCTGCCCGCCTCGGCCTCCCAAAGTACTGGGATTACAGGCGTGAGCCACCGCGACCCGCCAAAAGACTATTTTTATTCTAATATACAGAAATTAAAAGCTTTTCACTCTCACTTTTCAGAAGCCACATGAAATGTGACATGTACCTGTGTCATCTTGAGTTTTTGAGAAATTTCTAAGGTAGAAGTTTAGGGTATAATATATAGGTGTTCTCAGAGATTAGCTTGATTTGTTCTCAGAACTTTTAACTGACTTCTTAACAGCAAATTTAAGTTACACCTATTATAATCTGTTATCTCATTATCATCCAATAATAATTATTTCAAAATCCTGAAATTTCTAAAAATATGCTAACAAGGCCATTCTTTTGACTACTTTATTTTGGAAAATATAGTTATTTTTCATGAAACTTTTTTTTTGAGACGGAGTCTTGCTCTGTCACCAGGCTGGAGTGCAGTGGCACGATCTTGGCTCACTGCAACCTCTGCCTCCTTGGTTCAAGAGAGTCTCCTGCCTCAGCCTCCACAGTAGCTAGGACTACAGGCATGCGCCACCACGTCCAGCTAATTTTTTGTATTTTTAGTAGAGACGGGGTTTCACCATGTTGACCAGGACAGTTGCGATCTCTTGACCTTGCGATCCGCCCACCTCAGCCTTCCAAAGTGCTGGGATTACAGGTGTGAGCCACCAGGCTCGTTCGAAACATTTTTTTTTTATTTTAATGTGTAATAGCCTTATTTTTGCTTTTTTAAATGAATAAATAACTATTTTAAAATTTCTCAGTTTTGAGGCTGAGGCAGAAGAATCGCTTGAAGCCAGAGTTTAAGACTAGCTTGGGTAACATAGTAAGACCATGTCTCAAAAAAAAAATTTTTTTTTCTTAGTTTTAATTTTTAATATACTATCAATAAAGATAGCCACTTATACAAAAGACAATGTAAGGGGTCCTAGCATCAAAAAGTTTGAGAATTACTAATCTAGAAAGACTTGTTGCAAATGGAAAAATAATAAAAAGCTGAAATTAAATTAGGTATGTACATAAAAGCAGTAACTGGATTCTGAACATGGCTGTTTTGCAAATCTCCTGTCTTCGCTTTATTTCTTTATTTAGTGAAAGTTAATTAACAGATTTAACCTTTTACCCAGCAATCCTATTTCACAGATGTATTCTGCAAACATTAAGTGCAGACAGGGTGATATGTGTGTTGGTTAAAAAAAGATTATACTTCCATACTATGGAATACTACACAGCTATGACAGAGAATGCTAAAAGCATTCTATATGCTGATATGGAAAAAAATCTTAATATTGTTGCTAGGTGAAAAAAGCAAGGTGCTGAATGATGTTTAAAATGCTACCTTGGAGCATTTATTGAAAAGCTGGGGGAAGACAAGATTTTGCTATTTTTTACCGTTTTGATTTTTCAACTATGTGAATACGGAGCCTAGTAGGAAAAAAATTTAATGAAAGGAAGGAAATGGGAAATTACAGGTAATACGTTTAAGTATGATTTTTATATACCAACAATTTCTAAGTAGTCTAAATAAGGGATCTAAAGACTCAAAGGAAAGGACTTGGCCCTAAATCAAAATTTTGGTGAATAAAAATACGTACATGTTTTAAAGATAAAATAAAGGTGCTGGGCGCAAGTGGCTCACACCTGTAATCCCAGCACTTTGGGAGGCTGAGGCGGGCAGATCACAAAGTCAGGAGTTCGAGACTAGCCTGGCCAACGTGGTGAAACCCTATCTCTACTAAAAATACAAAAATTAGCCAGGTGTGGTGGTGGGCGCCTGTAATCCTAGCTACTCGCTTGAACCTGGGAGGCAGAGGTTGCAGTAGGCCAAGATCACGCCACTGCACTCCAGCCTGGGCAACAGAGCAAGGTTCCGTCTCAAAAAAAAAAAAAAAAAAAAAAAAAAAAAGAAATATATATATATATATATATATATATATGATTTGGCCGGGCACAGTGGCTCACGCCTGTTAATCCCAGCACTTTGGGAGGCCGAGCTAGGTGGATCACAAGGTCAGGAGTTCAAGATCAGCCTGGCCAACATGGTGAAACTCTGTCTCTACTAAAAATACAAAAATTAGCCAGGCCTGGTGGCAGGTGCCTGTGATCCCAGCTACTCCGGAGGCTGGGGCAGAGAACTGCTTGAACCCGGGAGGCGGAGGTTGCAGTGAGTTGATCGTACCACTGTACTCCAGCCTGGGCGATAGAGTGAGACTCCATCTCTAAAATAAAATAAAATAAATTTTAAAAATGATTTAAAACATGTATTTTTTTTTTAGATTCCCAACTTTTATCTGATTTTTTTTATTAACTACTAATACTGAGTGCACTGCCTAAGAGGGCCATTAGGAACTCGGTGGTAATAAATGTAGGACAGTCACCGTCTCATTCCACCAAGCTCCAAGATTCTCCAGGGCCTGCCCTTTGAGGGAGGTTAGGAGTTCTAACAACAGCCCGATCTCCAGTTGCCAAGGTGGGGAATTCAGTTTCCCATGGTTGGGCACTCTTTGCTCCCTTGGGCAGGCCAATTCTGTGGCTTCCCCAGCCTCTTCTCCTTGTGCAGGTCAGAGCGCCCAGCCTCTGCATCTCTGCCTCTGCCAGGCCCAACCAGGGGCCGCCTCTGAGAGGTTTAATGCCCATGGTAAGGGGGTGGGGGAACAAGACAGTGGGGCTTCATGATCCTGTGTCCTAGGGGCTGTCCTCCTGTCCCCTAGGTGGGCATGAGGCCCTGGCTGGCGACAGTCGAGGGGGCGGACTCTGGACTCCTTATCTCCTGGCATTCCACCAGCCTGCCAGCCGGGAGGTCGGAGAAGCCCCACTGCAGACACACGGTGAGTCCTGGCTGGGCTGAGCAGCAGGCCCCTTCCCTGCTCACTCCCCAGCCTCCCATGTCTCCAGGGAGTCTGGAAAGACAGACACTTCTCCAGAAGAAACTAACACCCCCTCCCTCAATAAGCGCAGGGACAAATGTCCCCTTCCTCTTCTAGTTTCCAAGTAAAGACTGGAGGTGTCAGCAATTTCATAATCACATTTAGGATCAAAAATAGAACCCTTCTTTGGTCTTCTCCATCAAGTCTCTTGGCCACTGGTAACCATGTGACTCGGGTACACCAATTCACCTCCCTGGATCCCATTTCATTCACTGTAAAATAATGGGGCCGGACTCCAAGATCACCAAAGCCCCCCGGTCAACATTCCATGGTTCTGTGGCTCAACAACATGGCGGATCGTTACCTTCGCCAAGTCAGGGCAGGCCATTATCCTGACATAGTGGGGACAGGGAGGTCCTGGTTCCCAGGCACACACAATCTATTCACAACACTACTGTGTAAACCCCACGATTCTGCAAATATTAAACAGGGATTGAGGTTCCTCTTGGAACAGTGCAGGGTGTGAGCAGGTAAGGAAGGAGGAAGAAGGTAAGCAGGGTTTAAAAACAGAACCAGTCTTGTGAGTGATATGTACCCTACACACACACACATGTGCACACACATGCACACACACACAAGCACACATGCACCACCCAGGCACACGAAGGCATTGTTACTCCTTCCTGGCCACATGAGCCCAGAGAAGGAGCATTTCTTCTCCGAAGAAATCAGAGTAGCTCCCAGAAATAAAGGTAGAAAGAAGTTTGTTTTCCGTAAGATTGCCCAATTGATCTGTGGGACAATCCCTGGCAGGCCACAGAAAAGCGGCCTTCCCAGAAGGGCAGGGAAATTGCATCCATGTTGCCAAGGAAGAGATGAATCAACCCTATGCCTGGGCTCACACCATTCCTACAACCCAACCCAACTGTCAGCTTCTGGCACCCCTAAATAACCCACTCCACCCCACAAAAATTATGACGATGAGAACGATGACAAGCCCTCTACTATGTTCCAGGCAAAATCACGACATCCTGCAAGCCAGTGAGAACAGAAGTTAAGAAATTTCTCACTGCTGGAGAGTGACGGGGCCAGGATTTGAACAGAGACCCACCTATCTGAAAAGGCCGGAATTCTTCCGCCACCAGCACAACCGTGTCTAGCACAGCGCTCACTCTCTGAACTGAATTGTGCAGAGCACGGAAGCGTCTCTTGTGTTGTTATCTTGTTCCCCATCCACGGATGCTGTTTCTCCCCAAGAGTCTGCATTGGAAGGGTGGGGGCCAGGCCGTCTGCATGCACCCGCCACGGTGGCCACTGCTGAGCCCAAAACAGACCAGGCACTGTACATCCACAGGCTGAGTCCCAGAGCCCAAAATTCTCACTCTGGCCTAAATTACAAGGCCAATGATGCAGCTGCCCCAGCCCCCAAGTTCTCAGGTCAGCCTCTGCACTGGCTGGCCAGCTGTCAGTCAACACCTGGATCGTATCTCCCCCTCAGCACTGCCCTCTCTCAAGGCCCCAGAGGCCAGATGAGTAAAAAATGATAAATTAAGCAAGAACTTGCTTTGGACTGGCCCTTTGGGAAGACAGTATCCAGAGGATCCCCTTCCACTGTCTGGTGCCCTCTAGTCTTACCTGCAAACCAATTCCGCAGGAGGACCACTAGCCTATCTCCTGGCTACCACACAGGTGATGGGAAACTCACCTCTCTGAGCCTCCACCAGGAAAAGGAACATGTGGCTTTTTTTTGTTTGTTTGTTTGTTTTGAGACGGAGTCGGAGTCTCGCTTTGTCGCCCAGGCTGGAGCGCAGTGGCGCGATCTCGGCTCACTGCAAGCTCCGCCTCCCGGGTTCACGCCATTCTCCTGCCTCAGCCTCCAAGAAGCTGGGACTACAGGCGTGCACCACCACGCCCGGCTAATTTTTTGTATTTTTAGTAGAGACGGGGTTTCACCGTGTTAGCCAGGATGGTCTCGATCTCCTGACCTCGTGATCTGCCCGCCTCCGCCTCCCAAAGTGCTGGGATTACAGGCGTGAGCCACCGCGCCCAGCCGAACATGTGGCTTTTAATTCCAGCTGCTAAGTTATGATTCTGAACATCCCTTCTGTAGCTTTACCAAGGATGCAAGTTCTTGTCCATATTTAGGGCTTGTGTTTTAAGAGGTAAGGATAGGCCCGGTGTGGTAGCTCACGCACACCTGTAATCCCAGCACTTTGGGAGGCTGAGGCGGGCGGATCACCTGAGGTCAGGAGATCGAGACCATCCTGGCTAACACGGTGAAACACCGTCTCTACTAAAAATACAAAAAATTAGCCGGGCCTGTTGGCAGGCGCCTGTAGTCCCAGCTACTCGGGAGGCTGAGGCAGGAGAATGGCTTGAACCTGGGAGGCGGAGGTTGCAGTGAGCCCATATCCCGCCACTGCACTCTAGCCTGGGCGACAGAGTGAGCCTCTGTCTCCAAAAAAAAAAAAAAAAAAAAAAAGGGTAAGGGTTACCGAATTGTATATGCTGTGGATAAGGTGATCTAGTCTGACCGTGGTACTGGCCTGACCCTCTCAAGGTCACAGGGCCGGTTAAGTGCAGAGCAGGGACAGAGGCCAGGGCTAACTCCCAGGCCACTCCTCGGCAGGAGCACAGCCGTCCCAATGGCCTGGGGCTCCTAGGGGAGGGCCACTAAAGACATAAACCCAAACCAGGCTTGCTCCGGGAAGGGTCAGGTCAAAGCTGCTCCTACCCCCACGCTTCCATTCGGGCCACAAGAGAGCACTTGGCCACTCCCCAAATCGTGTCCGGAGTCCTCCTCCACAGCCTAGCCCTTTAACTGTTTAGAGAAGCCTCTCTTTGGAGCCCAGGCCCTGGCAAGCACCAGATCCTCAAAAGTGAACCCCCAGTCTAGAGCTGAGGAAATCTTCCCGGCTCAACTGGACCTCAGGATCAGATGATGAAACTGCTCGGATGGCGACTTTGTCCCACTGCCCTCACCCACCAAGAGGGGGCAGCCTGAACCCGACCACCTAACTTGGTCATTAAGGACCAAAAATAGCCAGAAAGCCATCCTCGCGGGCAAGCCAGATTGGAGATTCGCTCAGCCGGAAGATTGAGTACATGTATCTTCGGGCGGAGATGGACCGGAGGGGGCCCGGGGGACGCAGCTCCTGAAAAGCAAAGTCCAGATCCCAGAGCCCCATGGAGCGGCCCCTCGGATTGGCCACCTACTGTCTGCGTTCTGCGTCCGTGTCCGCGCGGGGGCTCCGGGAGCCGGGCTCAGCCTTCGGCGCGGCGACCCACGCTCTGAGCACCCTTCTGCGGCTCCAGCATCCTGCACCCTCCAGGCGGACGGGCCGCGCCTTGACCTCTCCCCTCGCCAGCGCGGCACCAGAGCCAGGTGTAGCCTCCACCCAGCAGTCCGGGCGTGCGCCGGTGCCCCGGAGCGGTGCCCTGTCCTCGGCGCAGCGCTGTCCCCGCCCCCACCCGCTGCCCCAGCCTGGGGCGCGCGGCTCCTCAGCCGCTGCCCATCTCGCGGCCCCTCTCATCCACGCCCTCACCTGGCGCTCGGAGGCGGCCCCGGCCCCACGCAGCCTCACCGCAAGGTCCCGGGCGGCCGGCGGCGGCTGGAGAAGCAGCTCAGCCCGTGCGTCCGCGTAGACACGCGCGCCAACCCCCCTCCGTGCGTCCGGGCCGCAGCACCGCGCGCATGCCCGGCTATATACCCGGCGCGTCAGCGACCGGACCCGCCCCCGACCCGCCCCCGACCCGCCCCGCTCGCCCCGGGGCTGCCACGTGGGGCCGGCAGACCCGGGACCTGGCCAGCCTGCGCCCTCCTGCGCCTCGCGGCCCTGGCTGTGGTAGGCGCCCGCTCCCACCCTCCATCCGGCCGTGACTCGCGAGGACCTCTGACTCCTCCTGCCTCCGGAAACCTCCCGTGAAGACCTGCTCCCCGGGCGCGGGAAGCTCTCACCGCCTAGCCTCCACCCCGCTCCCCCAGGAGGCGAGTCCTTACCCACTCGATTTGAATGTGCATTTTACCACTTTTGGTTCATCCCAAAAGCTTTTCTCTTCCCTCCCCAGTTCGGAAAGGTACTCCAGAAGGGGACGCGCCCTTAGACGATGGTTCTTCTGCATATTTCCACCAGCCAAAGGAACCAAAATTTCCTGGTCGAATTCCAAATAAACCATATTACATTCACTTTTCAGACTTGATGCCGCACCGCTTACCACAATGATCAGACGCCTAAAGAACCCTACTAACCCAAAGTTGGGAGAAATGTTAATTGGGTGAAGAATGTCCAAGGAGACTCTTCCGCTGTGGGACATCTCATTGAGATGTATATCAGGCCTGAGAAATGCAGATTTCTTGAGAAAATAAACCACTCTTTCGACTCCCATTGTTTCTGTTCTGCAGGACATCAGGACTATTTCCTCTATGAGCTGAGCCAGCTGCCACCTGGGCCTTTCAGGGCTCGGAGGAAGGGCTTTCTAGCCCAACTGTCGCGGCTTAGTACTCGATCTGCTCCTAGCACAGTGACTGATCCCCAGACGGCACTAGCTCTCTCTGAATTTGCGCAGGGAAGGGGGCCACATCCCACTCTCTGCAGGTCTTGCGGGGAGGACCCCCGTGATGGCGGCGCTAAGGAGGAAAGGAAAGCAGACAGTCGCTGGAGCCGGTGGCAAGAACTCAGCAGCTTGCTCTTCGCCAGGCCAGAGGGGGTCAGATTCTTCATGTTACTTTTGAAGAGTCTAGCTGGGCCCCGGGCGTTTCTAAAATTCGATTATCCTCACCCCGTAATTACAGTGCTGCAGTGGGTATGGGGGCAGCGGTGATATTCCTCTCATTTATTTTCCAAGTGATTTCAGAGTAATGATATCTCTTGCAGAATTTCCCTCAGAGCCCCTTCATCTTTGTAATAACCCTATTTCTCTCTTGGTTAAACTTGGTGCTTTCCAGACATTATGTCATCCGTTTGGGACTCTCATCCCACTGTAGTGGGCTGTCAGAAAGGGGCCAATCCCCACCACACCTTTTGTTGAAGCACTGGAAAAGGAGTGAGAAGTCTACCCAGAGATAAAGTGAAATAAGCATGCTTCCAACACACAGAGCTCTGAAGGGTATGAAGCCCGTAAACACGTATCCTAAAGGAGTGTTAATCTCTTAAAACCAAAGTTGGAGAGCAATCCCATGGCTTTTCCAGGCTAGTTGTCAATACTATCCACAGGAGAACTAGGCACCCTTCAAGGAGATTGCTGGGCAGAGAGGGGGCAGGACCAGACACCCCACCACCGGGCCTATCATGGCGTTCTCACTTGTTTTCAACCACACTAAAGGTGGAGCTGTCAAAGTCCACATAGGCAAGCAGAGCTGATAAGCTATCAGTAATCCATTAGGGAATACAATTAATTATTAACAAAAGGTCTTAACTCTCCATATCTTCCCACACACAAAATTCTTTAGGTATCCCCTAAATCCTTCCTTGTTGCTGGGTAGTTCTCAGTTTCTCATTCCTGGTGCCAGGCTTGGAGACCCACTTCTCTCTGCTCTCCACTTTATTATTATTATTATTATTATTATTATTATTTCGAGACAGAGTCTCACTCTGTAGCCCAGGCTGGAGTGCAGTGGCGCAATCTCAGCTTACTGTAACCACCCCCTCCCAGGTTCAAGTGGTTCTCCTGCCACAGCCTCCTGAGTAGCTGGGATTACAGGCACCCGCCACCCTGCCTGGCTAATATTTATATTTTTACTAGAGACACGGTTTCACCATGTTGGCCAGGCTGATCCCGAACTCCAAGCTCAAATGATCTGCCCACCTCGGCCTCCCAAAGTGCTGGGATTACAGGCGTGAGCCACTGCGCCCGGCCTCTGCTCTCCACTTTTTCCTCTCATTACTCATTTTCACTTGTCAAAATTCTAACTCCCCAAAGTCACCTCTCATCTGCAAACTTCTGGATTTTTCTGAATCCAGAATTCTGAACTACCCTTTCATATTTTTTGACTGTAACCCACATGAAAAACATTTAACACTGCAACTCCAATATAAATAACAATATAGCAAACAAAATTTTCACAAAATATCCATAAAGATATGCATTGCAATGCATATTTTTTTTTAAAAAAAGGGGTAACAAACCCACTAAGTTGACTTCATGACCATTATTAGGTTGTAATCCACATAATTAAAACTTTATATGGTTTATGGTACTTATATTTTTTCCCTTAAAATTATTTCACTTTGCCGGGCACAGTGGCTCACGCCTGTAATCCCAGCACTTTGGGAGGTTGAGGCAGGCGGATGACCTGAGGTCGGGAGTTCGAGACCCCCCTGACCAACATGGAGAAACCCCGTCTCTACTAAAAATACAAAATTATCCAGGTGTGGTGGCACATGCCTGTAATCCCAGCTGCTTGGGAGGCTGAGGCAGGAGAATTGCTTGAACCCAGGAGGCAGAGGTTGCGATGAGCTGGAGATCACGCCATTGCACTCCAGCCTGGGCAACAAAAGCGAAACTCCGTCTCAAAAAAACAAAAAAATTATTTCACTTTAATCTCCAACTAGACTTTAATCTGCCTTGATTACATGAGATTTCCCTATATACCTGTATCTCCTAATGTAACATCTTGCACATAACACAGTTTCAATAAATATTTGCTGGATGAATGAACGGGCTGGCTCACTAGAAGTTTGGTGTTGGGCAATACTTAAGGAAACATAGCACAAAAATCTGACATTTTCATTGCTACTGTTTCGCTTCTGACAAGACACCACAGCTACCTGCCAAAAGATACGTAGCCAGATTTCCCGTAGCTGAGGTGAACAGAACAGCCTTGGGAAATCAGCCAGAGAAATGAGATTCCAGACCTGATTGTGCGGAGAACGGGCTGGGGACTCCAGATGAAAGCCCTCTGTGCGGTTTGTGGTGACAAGGTAAGCAACTTGATCAGGTGGATGGGGCAAAATCCCACTGCATCCCAGGTCTTAGGCCAGCTTTTCTTTTTTCTTTCTTTTTTTTTGAGATGGAGTTTCACTCTTGTTGCCCAGGCTGGAGTGCAATGGCGTGATCTCTGCTCACTGCCACCTCCACCTCCCGGGTTCACATGGTTCTCCTGCTTCAACCTCCCGAGTAGGTGTCATTACAGGTGCACGCCACCACGCCTGGCTAATTTTTGTATTTTTAGTAGAGACGGATTTTTGCCATGTTGACCAGGCTGGTCTCAAACTCCAGACCTCAGGCAATCCGCCTGCCCCGGCCTCCTAAAGTGCTGGGATTATAGGCGTGAGCCACCGTGCCGGCCTTAGGCCCGCTTTTCTTAGTCTGTCTGGAGGTCAGTGACCAGATTTCTCTGGTACTTTCTCAGGGAAAAATGAATTTTCTGTTTTGGGATGGCTTAACAAATTTAAGAGGATTGGAAGGAATGTGAAGGTTCTATTCAACCCCAAATCATGTCAGAGGACTCAAGTACTAGCTCCCTGCCTTGTCAGCTGAAAGAGAAGAGTTTTAGAGGCCTCAAGTGTTCATTTCTGTTGTCATCTGCTGGTTTTGACACACAAAAGAAGACAACTGGGAAAAGCACTTGGTTTAGTAAGCTATAGAAATCTGTGCATTTGGCCGGGCGCGGTGGCTCAAGCCTGTAATCCCAGCACTTTGGGAGGCCGAGACGGGCGGATCACGAGGTCAGGAGATCGAGACCATCCTGGCTAACACAGTGAAACCCCGTCTCTACTAAAAATACAAAAACTTAGCCGGGCGAGGTGGTGCACGCCTGTAGTCCCAGCTACTCGGGAGGCTGAGGCAGGAGAATGGCATGAACCCAGGAGGCGGAGCTTGCAGTGAGCTGAGATCCGGCCACTGCACTCCAGCCTGGGTGACAGAGCGAGACTCCGTCTCAAAAAAAAAAAAAAAAAAAAAAAAAAAGAAATCTGTGCATTTTAGCTAAGTTGTCTAATTTTTGGGTAAACAACTGTTCATAGTATTCCCTTACAGTATATATATTTTTTATTCCCTATAAGTTTGGTAGCAATATGCCTTCTTTCATTCCTGATTTTGGTAATTTGAGTCTTTTTTCTCTGTCATTCTAGCTAAAGGTTTGCCCATTTTGCTAATATTTTCAAAGAACCAACTTGTTTTGTTGATTTTCTCTATCGGTTTTCTGTTCTTCATTTCATTAATTTCTGTCCTGATCTTTATTTTTCAAATATTATTTTTGTCCTCACCTGTGAATGAATGTTTAGTTGGGAATACAATTCCAAGTTTACAGTTGCAATTTTTTTTTTTTTTGAGATGGAGTCTCGCTCTGTTATCCAGGCTGGAGTGCAGTGGCACAATCTCTGCTCACTGCAACCTCTGCCTCCTAGGTTCAAGTGATTCTTCTGCCTCAGCCTCCTGAATAGCTGGGATTACAGGTGCACGCCAACACACCCGGCTAATTTTTGTATTTTCAGTAGAGACGCGGTTTCACCATGTTGGCCAGGATGGTCTTGAACTCCTGACCTCAGGCGATCTGCCCACCTTGGCCTCCCAAAGTGCTGGGATTACAGGCATGTGCCACTGCGCCCGGCCTACAGTTGCATTTTAAAATTTCTATTCCTCTTGTCTTAAGGCATCTACTGTGGTTCAGGAAGTGTATGCTGGTGGTTTGACTTTCTTTGTAAGCAATCTCTCTAACTTCTGGTTGGTTTTGTCTAATTGACAAATAATAATTGTACATATTCATGGGGTACAATGTGATGTTTGGATACCTGTATACATTGTGGAATGATCAGATCTGGGTACTTAGCATATCTATCATCTCAAATATATATATATTATATATACATATTCTTTTTTGCCTTGTCTTTGTCAGGCTATTCCTTTAAAAAAAATTCATTCCTTTGTAGTGGGAACATTTGAAATTCTTTTCACTATTTTAAAATATACAGTATTAGGAGGGGTGTGGTGGCTCACGCCTGTAATCCCAGCATTTTGGGAGGCCGAGGTGGGTGGATCACCTGAGGTCAGGAGTTCAAGACCAGCCTGACCAACATGGAGAAACTCCGTCTCTACTAAAAATACAAAATTAGCCAGGCATAGTGGCGCATGCCTATAATCCCAGCTACTCGGGAGGCTGAGGCAGGAGAATTGCTTGAACCCGGGAGGCGGAGGTTGAAGTGAGCCGAGATCGCGCCATTGCACTCCAGCCTGGGCAAAAACAGCGAAACTCCATCTCAAAAAACAAATAAACAAATAAAATATACAGTATTAACTACAGTCACTGTGCTGTGCAATGGAACACTAGAACTTATTCTTCCTAACTGTAACTTTATACCCATTGACCAATGTCTCCCCTTTTCCCCGTCAACCTCCCTCTACCCCCACCCAGTATCTGGTAACTCCCTTTCTACTCTCTACTTCTATAAGTTTGACTTTTTTAGATTCCACATACAAGTGAGCTCATATGGTATTTGTCTCTCTGTGCCTGGCTTATTTCACTTAACGTAATGTCCTCTAAGTTCATTCAGGTTGTCACGAGTGACAGAATGTCCTGTTTTTTATTTAAGGCAGAATAGTATTCCATTGTGTAAATGTGCCACATTTTAAAAATCCATTCATCCGCTGATGGACACTTAGGTTGTTTCCGTATCTTGGCTGTGAACAGTGCTGCAATGAACATGGGAGTGCACATAATCTCTTCGGCATACTGATTTCTTTCTTCTTTTTGGAGACCAAGACTCGCTCTGTCACCCAGGCTGAAGTGCAGTGACACCATCTCGGCTCACTACAACCTCTGCCTCCAGGGTTCAAGTGATTCTCATGCCTCAGCCACCTGAGTAGCCGGGATTACAGGCGTGGAACACCGCACCCAGCTAATTTTTGTATTTTTAGTAGAGACAGGTTTTCAACAGGTTGGCCAGGCTGGTCTGGAACTCCTGGCCCCCAATGATCCACCCTCCTCGGCCTCCCAAAGTGCTAGAATTGCAGGTGTGAGTCACCATGCCCCACCCAGCATACTGATTTCAGTTCCTTTGGGTATATACCCAATAGTGGAATTGCTGGATCATATCTGGCTGTTTTGTTTTCATGATTCTCAGTCTTTCATGTTCTATAGTTTCACTATAGTTTATCTAGCAATGGATATGCTTTTTTTTAATTTATTTTTTTGAGACGGAGTTTCACTCTTGTTGCCCAGGCTGGAGTGCAATGGCGCAATCTCAGCTCGCCATAACCTCCACCTCCCCGGTTCAAGCGATTCTCCTGCCTCAGGCTCCCGAGTAGCTGGGATTACAGGCATGCCACCACGCCTGGCTAATTTTGTATTTTTAGTAGATACGGGGTTTCTCCAGGAGGCTGGTCTCGAACTCCTGACCTCATGTGATCTGCCTGCCTCAGCCTCCCAAAGTGCTGGGATTACAGGTGTGAGCCACAGCGCCCAGCCATATATGCTTTTCTTTATCCCCAGTACGTTTCTTCAGTTGGATGATTTTTTTTTTTTTTTTTTTTTTGAGATAAGGTCTCACTCTGTCACCCAGGCTGGAGTGCAGTGGTGCAATCACAGCTCACTGCATCCTTAACCTCCTGGGCTCAAGTGATCCTCCCACCTCAGCCTCTTGAGTACCTGGGACTACAGGCATGTGCCACCATGCCTGGCTAATTTCTTATTTCTTTTGTAGAGACAGTTTCACCATGTTGCCCATGCTGGTCTAAAACTCCTGAGCTCGAGATCCACCCACCTTGGCCTCCCAAAGTGCTGGGATTACAGGTATAAGCCGCTACACTGGCACATATCTTTCATTCTGGAAAATTCTCAGTCTTTGCATCTTCCATACTGTGTGCCACCTATTCTATTTTAACCTGCAGGAACTTCTCAGACACATGTTGGACCTGCTCATTCTCTCTCTCTCTTCTCTTCCATAGGTCCTATTTATACCTCTTTGTGGGACAATCTAATGGACTGCATTGGTGTCCACAAGGCTCTGGAGCTTTCACAAGTCTGGGCCAATCTTTATGTTAATTTTTCAGCTTGTGGTCCTTCAGCATGCTGGTAACAAAAATTCAGGCTACACACATCTGTACGTGGTCCAGGCTTGGGGATTTTTCATGGATGTCTTTTTCACCGTATCCATTTCCCTGGTCAAACAACACATTTCCCTGTGGCTGCCCCAGCATGATTGGCACAGGGTTCTCTAGTCCCCTTCCAGCTTCCTGCTCTCTTCATGCAGGAGACTCAGCTGTAGCAATCCTGCACTTCGCAGGGGCTCAGGCTGTTATGTCCTGGCCCTACCTGGAATGAAACCAGAATCCTGGGAGCTGTGCTAGTACCACTCGGCTTCCCTTTCCTTCTTGTAACAAATATTAACCTTCCTCCCTTCCCCACTCCCTTCTCCTTTTTTCCCTGGTAAGTTTGTTATCGCTGATAAACCTACACTGACATATTACCCAGAGTCCATAGTTTACATCAGGGTTCACTCTTGGTGTACATTCTGTGGGATCAGACAGATTCATAATGACATGTATTCACCATTACAGCATCACAGTGAGTAGTTCCACTGCCCTAAAAATCCTTTGTTTCTGCCCATTCATCTCTCTCCCCACAATTGCTGATCCTTTTTTTTTGAGACAAGAGTTTTGCTCTTATCACCCAGGCTGGAGTGCAATGGCGTGATCTCAGCTCACTGCAACCTCCGCCTCCTGCCTCAAGCGATTCTCCTGCCTCAGCCTCCCGAGTAGCTGGAATTACAGGTGCCCGCCACCACACCCAGCTAATTTTGTACTTTTAGTTGAGACGGGGTTTCACCATGTTGGCCAGGCTGGCCTCGAACTCCTGACCTCAAGATTTGCTCACCTCAGCCTCCCAAAGTGCTGGGATTGCAGGTGAGCCACTGCACCTGGCCAAACTGCTGATCCTTTTACTATCTACACAGTTTTGCCTTTTCCACAATGTCATGTGTTGCAGTCATATATAGCCTTTCCAGATTGGCTTTTTCCAATTAAGTAATATACATTTAAGTTCCTCTGTGTCTTTCCATGACTTGATAGCTCCTTTCCTTTTAGTGCTGAATAATATTCCACTGTCGTGGTGCAGTTTATCCATTCACCTACTGAAGTACATCTTGGATGCTTCCAAGTTTTGGAAACGATGAATACAGCTCCTATGAATGTCCGTGTGCAGGCTTTTGTGTGGACATGAGTTTTCATCCCCTTTGGGTAAATAAACACCAAGGAGTACGACTGCTGCACCATGTGATAAGATTATGTATGTTGTTTTGTAATCCTATTTACTTTTATTGAAAACTCTCAAGTAGCTGTATCAGTTCCTGTGGCTCTGCAACCTCACCAGCATGTGGCGTTGTTAGTGTTTTGGATTTTGGCTATTCTACCAGGTATGGAATGGGTACCTTGTTTTAATTTGCAGTTCCCTAAGGATATATGATGTGGAGCATCTTTTCATACGCTTATATACCATCTGTGCATCTTTGGTGATGTCTGTACAGGTCTACTGCCGATTAAAAAAAAAAAACTGACTAGCTTCCTTATTAAGTTTAAAGAGTTCTTTGGATATTTTGGATAACAATCCTTGATCAGATGTGTATTCTGCAAATATTTTCTTTCAGTCTGTGGCTTTTGTTCTCATGCTCTTGATGTTCCTCATTTTTTGAAAAAAAGAAAACTCTAGGCAGGAAAAGTTACTAAGTAACTCAGCTAGCCAGAGCCAGAAAGAAAAAACAGGGTCTTCTCTAATAATCCCAAGTCTCTAGAAAAATTAATTTCAGGCCCAAATTTTAAGGTTTTAAAATATACAGTCATTTCTAAAATTCCTTCATTTTTCACACCATTCAACAAAATGCTGCCCAAGTAAACAGGACCCTGTCACACCGTACAGCAGTCTCTCCTTACCATGGTTTCATTTTCTGAGGTTTCAGTTGCCCTTGGTCAGCCAAAGTCCAAAACTATTAAATGGAAAATTCCAGAAATTTATGTTATAAATTGCAAACTGTTCTGAGCAGTGTGATGAAACTTCACGTTGTCCCACTCCATCCCCCGGGAACATGAATCATGTCTGTCCAGAATGTCCACACCAGTGATGCCACACATTAGTCACTTAATAGACATCCTGAGTTTCAGATTCAAATTACATAGTACCGTATATATAGGATTCAGTACCACCTGAGGTTTCAGGCAACCGCTGGGGTTATTCAAATGTATTCCCCATGGATGAGAGACTACTGCACAGAAATGAGGTTCTTTCTAGAATGAGTTCAGGAAGCACAGAGTTTCTAAATAAATAGGAAAACTGTAGTATTCTAAAGAAATGTAGTGCTTAAGTGAACAGCTAGGTGCTTTGGGAAGGTACTTGAAACTTTTAAATTTTTGGATACATAGTAGTGGTACGTATTTATGGCATACATGTGATATTCTGATACAAGCATATGATGTGTAAGAACCAAATCAGGGTAACTAACTATCACTTCAAACATTTATCTTTTTTCTTTTTTTATTTTTTGAGACAGAATCTTGCTCTGTCACCCAGGCTGGAGGGCGGTGGCACAATCTTGACTCACTGCAACCTCTGCTTCCTGGGTTCAAGCAATCCTCCTGCTTTAGTCTCCTGAGTAGCTGGGACTATAGGCACACACCACCAAGCCTGGCCAAGTTTTGTATGTTTTGTAGAGTCAGGGTCTTGCTATGTTGCCCAGGCTGGTCTTGAAGTCCTGAGCTCAAATGATTCACCCATCTCAGCCTCCCAAAGTGCTGGGATTACAGGCATGAGCCATGGCACCTGGCTCATTTATCATTTCTTTGTGTTAGGAACATTCTAATTCCACTCCTGTATTTTGAAATGTACAATAAATTTTTGTTAACTATAGTTGCTCTACTATGCTACTGAACACCAGATCTTATTCCTTCTAACAGGATTTTTGTACCCAGGGAAGGTATTTCAATGGTGACAGACACACAGTGAGGTATATGTAAAGAAGGGCAAGCGTTAAAAAGAGTGGAGTGGTGAGGAGGCTGCCCTTGCAAGTGGACGCACTCTGGCTCTGACTAGGGTAACAGAAATTGTCTGATGGGAAAAAGAGAGCTAAAAACCACAGAGAGAGACACACACACACACACACACACACACACACAAAAAGTGCCTCATCTGTCCGAGAAGTGAGGCGGCTACTGTCTTTTTCAATAAGTCTTCTTATCCAGCTCATGATGAAATTACCTGACTACTAACACTGGAGTTGCACCTTAAAGCAGAGTAATGAGTGTTTCTAGGAAGTGCTGCAGCTCTCTGAAGAAAAATAATTACATCAATATAATAATAAATAAATGACATTATTTCAAACACAACTACACATTGTTATACAAAGTTGTTTTTATTTCCCACCCCATGACCCAATCATTTGGCATTAAAACCGAAAAACAAGGCAAGAAAACCAAGAATAAAAAGTGAAGAAATTTTTGTATTATAATGTATTCAACCATTTGTTCTGGTTATCTAAGAGAAAAAGACTATTAGGAAATCTAACTTCAACAGAAAAATTCAAAATGCTTCCAAAGAAAATCAGAAAACTGATCTGTTTAGCCAGAGACCAGTGGTTCACAGTGTTTGATTCCGTGGTTTTTAAATTCCAGGTCCTTGTCTCACCCTAATGTCCCACACTCCAAATGAAACCAGAAGTGCACCAACACCACCCATCCCTCCTCAACCTCTGCTGGGCACCGCAACAAACTAAAAACATTCTTGGTTTTCTTGGTTTAAGGAAATATTTTTTCTTTTTTTCTATATGCTAATCTTCTTTATATCATTTCAATTTTAGTATATGTGCTGCTGAAGTGAGCACATTTTAAGGATTTTTAAGCTAAAGTTTCTTTTCTCACACACTGTCATATAAAAGGGGTATTTCTGCTTTGTCCCCTCCCTGCCATCATACCAAAAAATAAATAAGTACATAAATACAAATTAGAAAAGGTTAAATAAGACTGGCTTTTAAAACCCAATAAAGCAAGATGAGACAGAACTAGGCCCAAAGGGACTGGGAGAAGATTCTAAAATGGAGGGGGGGAAAAAAAACAGAAAAAAACGGCTTTCCAAAAACACTGAAACCCATGGTATGTGACAACTTTCTAAACCGTCTGGACTTTGGTAGGAGTGTCACGTTTTCCAAAGCTGACTTCTGGAAATCTTAACCTGGATTCAGAAAAATTCCAGCAAAGTGAGCCAACAGCCAGGAAGAGGTTATTTTGCAAGAGAAAGGGGGTCACTCCATTTACAAACATATATAAATAGAAATAAAGGCCACACACTTGGGAGAAAAGCTCACTAAAAACTCCCACCCCAACCTGAACTTGCCTAGCTGCTAGATTTTTTCCACCTGTTAAAAAACTAAAAATTACTGAAGACCAGGCACAAAGAGCAAAAGAGCATGTGTATATTTGGGGGAGGAAGAAATCGACATGGTATGCTGGAAAGTTACCGAAAGCTACGGAAAAAGCTTCATCTGCACTCTTTCAAGAGGCCAAGGGAAGCCATTTTCAAATCCAACTCAAGTCACAGGACATCATCAATTCAATCCCCAGAAAGGATTTAGTCAGCAAGGGCCTACCTATGCCACAAACTGATTTTACTACGCGCCTTGCACACCTGCCAGTAATAGCAGTATCTACTCGAAAACTTTGCTTCACAGACCTTCCACTGCCTTTCCCAGTTGCCTGACTTATTCTCTTTAGGAAACATGCGATGACTTCATTAATTATCATCTCTGGCTCCAGAAATGGGAACCACTTGGTGGGCACAGCTTAGAAGTATAATGGCTGCTTCTGCAGGTTTCTGCAGCTCATGTTGGCTTTTTTTTTTTTTTTTTTTTTTTTTTTTTTTTTTTTTTTGAGACAGAGTCTTGCTCTGTCACCAGGCTGGAGTGCAGTGGCACAATCTCAGCTCACTGAAACCTCCGCCTCCCGGATTCAAGGGATTCCCCTGCCTCAGCCTCCTGAGTAGCTGGGACTACAGGCGTGCACCACCACGCCAGGCTAATTTTTTTGTATTTTAGTAGAGATGGTGTTTTACCATGTTGGCCAGGAAGGTCTCGATCTCCTGACCTCATGATCCACCCACCCCGGCCTCCCAAAGTGCTTGGACTACAGGTATGAACCACCGCGCCTGGCTGGAGGCTCTTAATGGTCCCCCAGAGTCACCTGCTTTACCTGCAGAGCGGCAGTACTACCGTAACTTGCTCTACATAGACAACAAGGCCATTTTCAGCTGTTACTTAGAAACTTACTTCTTGGCAATATTAGCTTTAAAAGACAAAAAAGAAATCTTATTCTACAGGGTTGGAGAAAGGGAAAATAACACAAAAGCCCACTTCAGTCTCCGTTGATTCTGCAATAGTCACAGCTGAGTTCAGAGGCTGCCTGTCTTCTCACCAGCCCATCTCCAGGCTGCGCAGTCACAGGAAGAACAGGTTCTCACACAGCTGGATGGCTGGTTCATGATGCAGGATATGTCCTGACAGGAAAGCTAGCTTGTGGGCATACTTGCAAGGAGCTGGAACTCTGATGGTGCCAGGCCAATTCCAGTACATGTGGCACAGTTTGAAAGTCAGCCTGTAGGCCAAGAAGAATACATAATTCTCATCATCCTCCACCTTCAATTTGTGGCATGCAATACAATACAATACCCACAGGCATATGACACAGAGCACACCTTCCTGAAAACTGGGGAGCAGAGGAATACATGATGCAGCTTTTTAGAATCATTATTTTTAAGTGGACTTGTTTCTATTCCCACTATTCATAAGTCAGACGACATGGGTAAATCTTCTCAATGTAGGCACTTCCCTGTGTGTGTGTGTTTTTTTTTTTTTTTTTTTTTTAAGGCGGAGTCTTGCTTTGTTGCCCAGGCTGGAGTGCAATGGCACAATCTCAGCTCACTGCAACCTCCTCCTCCTGGGTTCAAGAGATTCTCCCACCTCAGCCTCCCGAGTAGCTGCGATTACAGGCATGCGCCACCACGCCTGGCTAATTTTTCTATTTTTAGTAGAGATGGGGGTGAGGGGTTTGCTATGTTGGTCAGGCTGGTCTCAAACTCCTGGCCTCAGGTGATCCGCCCACCTCAACCTCCCAAAGTGCTGGGATTACAGGCAAGAGCAACCGCACCGGCCTCCTGTTTTTATAGGAAAACAGAGAAAATATTTCTTGTTTACAAGAAAAGGCTGGAGACAGGTAAGTACCCTAGTGGAGTATTTACATAATCTGAACTCAATGACGTTGGGTCTCAAGTCTGGCTGTATATCATAATCACCTGGAACAGATTTAAAAAATACAGATGCCTCAGAATATTTGGGGGGAAGCCTGGCATCAACATTTTTTAAAGCTCTTTAAGTAATTTTAATATAAAACCAGGATTTCTAATCACTCCTCAAAAAGACACCAGTATTGTCACAGATATGAAGAAGAAAATCAAGAGGTAAATGTATTTGAGGGTGAAGAGTGAATCCATCTTAGCTAGCACGCCGGAATTATTTAAGAAAGAGTAAGAGTAAGTTACTGACGGGCCCACCTCTGCATATGATCAGGGCTCAGGTTTGCAGTGTTGAGAACACAGACATAATGCGTAGGAATGCCACAGCCCTGCCGTACATGATGGGCAAGAAGGTAGAAATCCACCCTAGGAAGGAAAAACCACAAATCAGTGATATGGTCAGATTCGGCCAGACAGAGCTGGCAAAGATCCTGGAGATCATTCTAGCTCCTTCAACTAAGGCTCAGAGAGGTCAAATGACTGGACCAAGGACACAGAGGCCAGGCCAGGATTAGAACCCAGGTCTCCTGACTCAAGAGGCTACTGAAGAATGGTGGTGCTGGTAGCAGGCTGGGTGCAGTGACTCACGCCTATAATCCTAGCACTTTGGAAGGCTGAGGCAGGCAGATTCCTTGAGCCCGGGAGTTCAAGACCAGTCTGGGCAACACGGCAAGACCCTATCTCTACAAAAAATACAAAAATTAGTTGGGCATACGCCTAATGTCCCAGCTACTCAGGAGGCTGAGGTGGAAGGATCACCTGGGCCTAAGGAGGTTGAGGCTGCAGTAAGCTGAGATCACATCACTGCACTCCAGCTTGGACAACAAAGTGAGACCCTGCCTCAAAAAGGAAAAAAAGAAAAAAAAAAAAATGGTGGTAGAAACTCCCTTATCTACCTTTAGAAGTTAAGCATACACTATCTTAGCAAAACAATGTATGCTCAACTTTACACTTAACAGGTAAAAGCTTTCTTGTTTTAAAATCTTTTTTTGTTTTGAGACAGAGTCTCTTTCTGTTGCCCAGGCTGGATTACAGTAGCCTGATCTGAGCTTACTGCAACCTCTGCCTCCTGGGTTCAAGTGATTCTCCTGTCTCAATCTCCTGAGTAGCTGGGATTACAGGCACACACCATCACACATGGTTAATTTTTGTATTTTTAGTAGACAGGGTTTTGCCATGTTGGCCAGGCTGGTCTTGAACTCCTGACCTCAGGTGATCTACCAGCCTCGGCCTCCCAAAGTGTTGGGATTACAGGTGTGAGCCACCATGCCAGGCCCTTAAATATTTTTTAAAGCTTCATTCTTTTAATGGTAGCATCTCTGAGATTCTAGTCCACACCTCTCCAGGAAACCTCCCCATTCCAATACTCAGGAAAGTGATAACATCTCCAACTTATTCTTCCTCCAATACTACATATTTTACTCACTTACCACTCACAGCTTGTTATTGTATGATCTACCACAGTTCCAGGAGTAGGAGTCACAAAGTGCTGAGGAGCAGCCAGATATAGATTAGTACTGATTTTCTTCTGAACTACGAACACCACCATCTTGGGCTGATAATTCTCAAAAGCCTCAAAACACTTCTGTAGTTGAGGAATCTCATAGTTGGCAACTGTCTTCAGTTGGCCATCAGACACTCCATCACGGTATACCACAATCTTCTCTGGTAGACAGTGGTTCACCTGAAATGACAGCCAGGATGTGGTGACTCACAGGGCCCTCAGGCTACGGACCACAGTCAGTGAGAGGCCTACTCACATTGTGCAACCTGGAGTCAGGGCAGATCCTTTTGCAGTTAGTCTCAAAGCTACTGTGCCTAGAGGGCAGGGAAAAAAAGCTTCCGATCATTTTTAGACTTCCTTGGGGTAGTAAAACACGCCTGGTGCAGCAAAGGTGTTATAAAACATGAAAGCAAAACAAGCAAGTTATGAGTCACACGCATACAGCTTATCCACAAACAATGCAAACAAGTTCAAAGGAATGGTGGGAAAACTACAGGCTGAATCAATTTTCCTTCTATTGGATTTAACACTAATAACTGTCTGGGCAAAGAATGAGGTAAAGTGTTAGAGAAATTCTAACATAAGACCACATATGCCACAGATCCGCCGCCATCAGATTTTTACCTATTTGCAACATCTCAAGTTGCTGACAAGTAAAAAGACCCTTTACTAAGTATTATCCTACAATCTGGTATGCTGTGAAACATTTTTACTGGAACTAAGTAATGAGCAAACAGCTAGATATGTGAATTGTCTATGGGTCCAAATTAAATTAAATGCTTGCTTGAATCAATTTGAAGAATACTTTTTTTCCCCATTTAGGGAATATAATCGTGTTCTAGTTGTGTTCAACTTCTTCTTTTTTTTTTTTTTTTTTGAGACGGAGTCTCGCTCTGTCGCCCAGGCTGGAGTGCAGTGGCGCGATCTCGGCTCACTACAAGCTCCGCCTCCCGGGTTCACGCCATTCTCCTGCCTCAGCCTCCAGAATAGCTGGGACTACAGGCACCCACCATCATGCCCAGCTAATTTTTTGTATTTTTAGTAGAGACGGGGTTTCACTGCGTTAGCCAGGATGGTCTCGATCTCCTGACCTCATGATCCACCGGCCTTGGCCTCCCAAAGTGCTGGGATCACAGGCGTGAGCCACCACGCCCGGCAGGTGTTCAACTTCAATAATTCAAGAAGGGCCTGGCACGGTGGCTCACGCCTGTAATCCCAGCACATTGGGAGGCCAAGGTGGGTGGATTACTTGAGGTCAGGAGTTCAAGACCAGCCTGGCCAACATGCTGAAATCCCGTCTCTACTAAAAATACAAAAAGTAGGCGGGCATGGTGGCGAGCACCTGTAATCCCAGCTACTTGGGAGGCTGAGGCAGGAGAATCACTTGAACGCAGGAGGTGGAGGTTGCAGCAAGCTGAGATTGTAACAAGAGCGAAACTCCATCTCGAAAAAAAATAAAATAAAATAAATTCAAGAGGATAAGTTCAGTTCAACTTAAAATGGAAGTTCCCTTTAAAAGTGCTTTAATTTAATTTGGTTTTGATTCTAGTGGAGTGTGGTTCATTCTAAGTTTGTGTTCACACTTACCCTCAAAAACCTAAATTATGGGCTGGGCACAAGTGGCTCATGCCTGTAATCCCAGCACTCTGGGAGACCAAAGTGGGTGGACCGCCTGAGGTCAGGAGTTCAAGACCACCCTGGCCAACATGGTGAAACTCTCGTCTCTACTAAAAATACAAAAATTAGTCAGGTGTGGTGGTGCACATCTATAGTCCCAGCTACTCAGGGGGCTGAGGCAGGAGAATTGCTTGAACATGGGAGGTGGAGGTTGCAGTGACCCGAGATTGCACCACTGCACTCCAGCCTGGGTGACACAGCGAGACTCTGTCTCAAAAAATACAAAAACAAAAACAAACAAAAAAAACCACCCAAAAACCTAAATTATGAATTAGGTTTAGATATAAATTATATATATGTATGCACTGTTCCTTACAGGTTACACTACAAGAAAATGTGATTTCCAAGAATACTTTTAAAAAATAAGCACTTAGAATCCCTTTACAAAGTTCTGAGTTTCAATTTTTTTTTTTTTTTTTTAAATAATTGAGGTCTCACTCTGTTGCTCAGGTTAGACTGCAGTGGTGCAATGATAGCCACTGCAGCTTCAAACTCCTAAGCTCAAGAGATTCTCCTGCCTCAGCCTGTCAAGTAGTTAGAACTACAGGTGCTTGTCGCTATGCCAGTTAATTAAATCAATTAATTTTTTTTGAAACAGAGTCTCGCTCTGTTGCCCAGGCTGGAGTGCAGTGACGCAATCTTGACTTACTGAAATCTCTGCCTCCCGGGTTCATGCAATTCTTGGTCCTCAGCCTCTCAAGTAGCCGGGACTAGCTGGGACTACAGGTGTGCACCACCATGCCTGGCTAATTTTTGTATTCTTAGCAGAGACGGGGTTTTGCCATGTTGGGCAGGCTGGTCTCAAACTCCTGACCTCAGGTCATCCGCCTACCTTGGCCTCCCAAAGTGCTGGGATTACAAGCATGAGCTACTGCGCCCGACCTAATTTTATTTTAAAACATTTAGAACTTTGGGAGGCCGAGATGGGCGGATCACGAGGCCAGGAGATCGAGACCATCCTGGCTAACACACAGTGAAGCTCTGTCTCTACTAAACATATGAAAAAATTAGCCGGGCATTGTGGCTGGTACCTGTAGTCCCAGCTACTCGGGAGGCTGAGGCGGGAGAATGGTGTGAACCCAGGAGGTGGAGCTTGCAGTCAGCCGAGATCACGCCACGGCACTCCAGCCTGGGCGACAGAGCAAGACTCTGTCTCAAAAAAAAAAAAAAAAAAAAAAAAAAAATTTTAGAGACGGGTCTCACTATGTTGCCCAGGCTGGTCTCAAATTCCTGGTCTCAGGTTATCCTCCTCCCTCAGCCTCCCAAAGTGCTGAGATTACAGGAATGAGCCACCACTTCTGGCCCAGAATTTCAAATATTTTATTAATGACCCCCTTTCCTAAGAAGCCTCAAGCACTACATTTACAAGTATGTAATTCATCCTCACAGTCTCAGATTGCCCCAGTTTATGATACCTTTATTTTTTTGAGATGGGGTGTCACTCTCTTGCCCAGGCTGGAGTGCAGTGGCACCATCTCTGCTCACTGCAACTTTCACCTCCCGGGCTCAAGCCATCCCTCCTGCCTCAGCCTCCTGAGTAGCTGGGACTATAAGTGTGTGCCACCATGCCTAGCTAACTTTTGTATTTTTTGTAGAGACAGAGGTTTCACCATGTTGCCCAGGCTAGTCTCAAACTCCTGGACTCAGTGATATGCCTGCCTTGGCCTCCCAAAGTGCTCAGATTACAGGTGTGAGATACCACACCTGGCCTGAAGTACCTTTAAAATTGTTTTTTGGCTTTCCAGCATCTACTCCATGTTTTCTCAGTAATAGCACTTGAGTTTCCTCCTGTCTGGTGGGACTATTAGTTAACATGCCCTAACCCAACCCAAGGCTTCCCAACCTGTCACCACTACTGACATTTGTGGGTAGATAATTCTTCATCCTAGAGGGCTGTCCTGTGCACTGCAGAATCCACATTTAACATCATCCCTGGCCTCTATCCACTAAATGCCAGGAGCAATCTCTTACCCTTATAACTAAAAATGCCTTTATATATCACCCGCTGGGAGGACAAAATTGCTCTCAGTTGAGAACCACTTCACTAACCAAAGGATGTGTAGATGACTCAAGCCACACCAACAGACTGCTCCTCCCTTGCTCTCCATCTTGAGCAGGGAATGAAAAACAGTGGAGTTTGACCCTTCAGTGGCAGTACCCCTTCAGGCCCCTGCTTCTGAAACCCCAGGATTTAGCCTGAATCATGCCCATTTTCCAGCCTGGGGCTCCACCTTCTCACCAGTCCTCTGAGACTCTGCAGGATCTTGCCAATTTCTATTCTGCTCAAGTTACCAGTTCCTGTTAATTCCCAAAGACTACTAACTGACTCGCTGTGTTAAAAGGTAGATAACCCAGGAGCTCAGATCTGGAAGAAACCCTCATTTGACAGACAAGGAAACAGAGAGTACACTGGATTTTGGATCAGGAGACCCTGGGACTGAGTCTGACTCTGCTGCTCCTTTAGCTATGACCTTCAGGACTCAGTTTCTTTAGTTGAAAAGTGAAGAAAAATGATCCCCTCACCTTCTCAGGATTGTTAAAAGGGATAAAGTAAAATCTTAATATATATACACATATATATATGTATATATACTGTACACAAAAGTTGAGACTGAGCTACATCAAGGATATACAGATATGCTGAAGCACAAAGAAGGGACTTAAAAAATCAACAGAGTGAGAAATAGAGGGCCGGGCACAGTGTGGCTCATGCCTGTAATCCCAGCACTTTGGGAGGCTAAGGCAGGCGGATCACATGAGGTCAGGAGTTTGAGACCAGCCTGGGCAACATGGTGAAACCCCATCTCTACTAAAAATACAAAAATGAGCCAGGCATGGTGGCGTGCACCTATGTAATCCCAGCTTGGGTGGTTGAGGCAGAAAAATCGCTTGAACCCGGAGGACAGAGGTTGCAGTGAGGGGAGTTTGTGCCTCTGCACTCCAGCCTGGGTGACAGAGTGAGATTCCATCTCAAAAAAAAAAAAAAGAAAAATAGAAATCAAATTTGACTTTGGTAATTATTGACATCACCTCCTTCTTTAACATTTGCCAACCAACCACCGAGTTCAAGGTACCACACTCAGCCCTATGTAGGCCTCTAACAGAACTGAAAGGAATCAAGGAGCTGAAAAATCTAAAAATAATCAACAATGTTAAGCTGTCTAGGTCATCCAGTCTATTTTCTTCATTTTATAAGTTATAAAACTATGGTTGAGGGAGGAGTCAGAATATAAGACAAATTACAAGGCTGAAACATAACTCCTAAACGTGTTTTTTTTCTTTTCCTTTTTTGAGACAGGGTCTTGTTCTATCACTCAACCTCCTGGGCTCAAGCGATCCTCCTGACTCAGCCTCCTGAGCAGCTGGGACTATAAGGATAGCTGGGACTACAGGAATGTGCCATCAAACCCAGCTAATTTTTTTATTTATAGTAGAGACAAAGTCTCAATACGTTGTCCAGGTTGGAACTCCTAAATGTATGTTACAAAAACCACTTCAGTACTCAGTAGACACATGAAACAGTAAGTATTAAATGCTCTTGAAAGCAAGACTGTGCTTATTAATCTTGGTATCCCTTGGGCAAGGCTGTTAGGCAAAAAATGTCTGCTGAGTGTTTGAGATGTTTTTATGTGTGGCTCTATTCATTCACAGAACAAATACTTCGTGTCCACTAGATATGAGCCATTGTATTTATCTCGGAAAATTAAAACATTATTATTATTTTTGAGATGGAGTCTCGCTCAGTCACCCAGGCTAGAATGCAATGGCATGATCTAGGCTCACTGCAACCTCCGCCTCCCAGGTTCAAGTGATTCTCCTGCCTCAGCTCCCCGAGTAGCTGGGATTACAGACACCCGCCATCATGCTTGGCTAATTTTTGTATTTTTAGTAGAGATGGGGTTTTGCCATGTTGCCCAGGCCGGTCTCGAACTCCTGACCTCAAGTGATGTGCCTCACTGTCTCAGCCTCCAAAAGTGCTGGGATTATTACAGGCGTGGGCCACCGCGCTCAGCTAAAACATTATTTTAATACAATCCAGATCCTCACAGAACTCAAAAAGGGGAGGCAGGGAGGCAGACACATAAAGTAAATGCCCTCATTATAAATAACATAATAAAGATATAAATAAAATGCTTTGGCAACAGAGGAATGTAAGAGATTTGCTCCCTAGAGGGAGAAATGTGTCAGGAAAAGGCATAAAGAATGGGTTGGGACTGGGCGCGGTGGCTCATGCCTGTAATCCCAGCACTTTGGGAGGCCAAGACGGGCGGATCACGAGGTCAGGAGATCGAGACCATTCTGGCTAACACGGTGAAACCCCGTCTCTACTAAAAATACATTTAAAAAAAAATGAGCCGGGCGTGGTGGCAGGCGCCTGTAGTCCCAGCTACACGGGAGGCTGAGGCAGGAGAATGGTGTGAACCCGGGAAGCGGAGCTTGCAGTGAGTGGAGATTGTGCCACTGCACTCCAGCCTGGGTGACAAAGCAAGACTCCGTCTCAAAAAAAAAAAAAAAAAAAAAAAAAAAAAAAAGAATGGGTTGGCCGGGCACGGTGGCTCACGCCTGTAATCCCAGCACTCTGGGAGGCCGAGGTGGGCAGATCACCTGAGGTCACCAGCTTGAGTTCGAGACCGGCCTGGCCAACATGGCGAAACCTCAACTCTACTAAAAATACAAAAATTAGACAGGCATGGTGGCGGGTGCCTGTAATCCCAGCTACTCGGGAGGCTGAGGTAGGAGAATCACTTAAACCCAAGAGGCAGAGGGTGCAGTGAGCCAAGATCATACCACTGCTCTCCAGCCTGGGCAACAGAGCATGACTCCGTCTCAAAAAAAAAAAAAAAAAAAACAGGCCGGCAGCAGTGGCTCACGCCTGTAATCCCAGCACTTTGGGAGGCCAAGGTGGGTGGATCACGAGGTCAGGAGATCGAGACCATCCTGGCTAACACGGTGAAACCCCATCTCTACTAAAAAAAAAAAATACAAAAATACTAGCCGGGCACGGTGGCAAGTGCCTATAGTCCCAGCTACTCGGGAGGCTGAGGCAGGTGAATGGTGTGAACCCGGGAGGCGGAGCTTGCAGTGAGCTGAGAGCGCACCACTGCACTCCAGCCTGGGCGACAGAATGAGACTCCATCTCAAAAAAAAAAAAAAAAAAAAATCTGTTAACATGCTGAATTGATTGATTGATTGATTGATTGAGACAAGGTCTTGCTCTGTTGCCCAGGTTGGAGTAAAATGGTGTGATGATGGCTCACGCAGTCTTAACGTCCTAAACTCAAGCAATCCTCCAACCTCAGCCTCCTGAGCAGCTGAGACTACAGGGATATACTACCATGACCAGCTAACCTAAACAATTTTTTATACATATGAGGTCTCACTATGTTGCCCAGGCTGGTCTTGAACTCCTGGGCTCAAGTGCTCCTCCTACGTCAGCCTCCCAATGTGTTGGGATTACAGCCACGAGCCACTTTGCCAACTAAAAATTTTCCTTAGAGATGGGTCTTGCTATGTTGCCCAAGCCGGTTTCAAACTCCTGAACTCAAAAGATCCTACCACCTCAACCTCCTGAGTAGCTGAAACTACAGGCATGCACCACTATGCCTGGCTTATTGTGATTTCTAAGTAAATTAATAAACATTGAAAATTTTACCTTCTAATATGCTAATTATTGACAGATATGTATCCATATAAATAAAAACTCTTTGGGGGCCTTCAATAATATTTAAGAATATAAAGGGGCCCTAATATCAAACATTTTGAGAACTCCTGAACTAGAGATACAAATCTAAATATAGATATTAAATTAAATAAATCACATGTGAGCTTAAGATTATCTGGGGGGCTTCAGGTGGTGAACCATGAATTCTGAGAAGCCCCACAACTCAGGACATGTGGAAAAGCTGGACAAAATATGAAAACATGTAGTGTTGTGAAGGCCTTAGATGCGGCACAGCATCAGAGGAGGAAGGACGGGGCCCAGGGGAAATCACCCAAGCATGTGAAGGCATTCTTCCCTGGCAGGGCTGCTGATTCCACCATGGGAACTAAAAAGCTGTCAGGTGGAGGAGTGCTTTTTACTTTGAACAGCTTCACTGAAATATAGTTTGATATACCACAAAACTCATCCTTTTATTTACTTTACTATTATTATTTTTAGAGACAAAGTCTCACTCTGTCGCCCAGGCCTGAGTACAGTGGTGTGATCATAGCTCACTACAGCTTTCAACTCCTGGCCTCAAGCAATACTCACACTTTGGCCTCCCAAAGCTCTGGGATTACAGATGTGAGCCAGCATGCCTGGCCAAACTCATCCACTTAAACTATACAATTCAAAGTTTTTTTATACTTTCAGAATTTTGAAACCATCACCACTATTTAATTTTAGAACATATTCATCACTCCGGCTGGGCCTAGTGGCTCACACCTGTAATTCCAGTACTTTGGGAGGCCGAGGTGGGCAGATCACGAGGTCAGGAGATCAAGACCATCCTGACTAACACGGTGAAACCCTGTCTCTACTAATAAAAAAAAAATACAAAAAATTAGCCGGGCGTAGTGATGGGTGCCTGTAGTCCCAGCTACTCAGGAGGCTGAGGCAGGAGAATGGTGTGAACCCAGGAGGCGGAGCTTGCAGTGAGCGGAGATTGAGCCACTGCACTCCAGCCTGGGGGAGAGAGTGAGACTCCGTCTCAAAAAAAAAAAACCATATTCACCACCCCGAAAGATAATCCCATATCTACTGGCAGTCACTCCCCCAGTGCCTCCTTGACTCCTGGAGCCTACTAATGTGTTTTGTCTTCATGGGTTGGACTATACTACACAAATAAAATCATAAATGGTTTATGTTTTTTTTTTGAGACCGAGTCTTGCTCTGTCACCCAGGCTGGAGTGCAGTGGCTGGATCTCGGCTCACTGCAAGCTCTGCCTCCGGGGTTCACGCCATTCTCCTGCCTCAGCCTCCCGAGTAGCTGGTACTACAGGCGCCCGCCACCTTGCCCGGCTAGTTTTTTGTATTTTTTAGTAGAGACGGGGTTTCACCTTGTTAGCCAGGATGGTCTCGATCTCCTGACCTCGTGATCCGCCCGTCTCGGCCTCCCAAAGTGCTGGGATTACAGGCTTGAGCCACCGCGCCCAGCCACGGTTTATGTTTAAATAATTTGACTGAACATACTGTTTTCACAGTTCATCCATGTTGTAGTATGTCTCAGTCCTTCATTCCTTATTACAGAATAATATTCCATTGTATGCATATGTCACATTTTGTCCATTCATCAGTCTGTGGACATTTGTGGATTTTTAAAATTTCATTTTATTTTTGAGACAGAGTCTTGCTCTGTCGCCCAGGCTGGAGTGCAGTGGTGTGATCTCAGCTCACTGCAACCTCTGCCTTCCAGGTTCAAGCGATTCTCTTGCCTCAGCCTCCCTAGTAGCTGAGATTACGGATGCACACCACCATGCCTGGCTGATTGTTTTTGTATTTTTGGTAGAGATGCGGCTTCGCCATGTTGCCCAGGTTGGTCTCAAACCCCTGGCCTCAAGTGATCCACCTGCCTCAGCCTCCCAAAGTGTTGGGATTATAGGTGTGAGTCACTGCACCTGGCCCATTTGTATTATTTCAATTTCTGGTCATTATGAATAATGTTGCTATGAACATCTGTGTATAAGTTTTTGTGTGGACTTATGTTTTCAATTTTCTTGGGTACACACCTAGGACTAGAATTCTTGGGTCATGTGGTAAATCTGTTTAACTTTGATTTTTATTTTATTTTACATATGGAGTCTATGTTGCCCTAGTTGGAGTACTGTGGCTATTTACAGGTGTGATCATCACACACTACAGCCTTAAACTCCTGGGTTCAAGTGACCCTCCCACCTTATCTTTAAGAGTAGCTGGGACCACAGGCTTGCACCTCCAGGCCCGGCATGTTTAACTTTTTAAGGAACTGCCCAACTGTTTTCCAAAGCAGCTGCACTATTTTACAATCCCATTACCAATCTATGAAGTTTCCAATTTCTCCATGTCCTGGACAACACTTTTATTACTTGTCTTTTAAATTTTATCCTCTGCCCCTCCAGGTTTTTAAGCAATTCTCTGCCTCAGCCTCCGGAGTAACTGGGATTACAGGTGTGTGCCACCATGCCCAGCTAATTTTTTTGTATTTTTTAGTAGAGACGGGGTTTCACCATCTTGGCCAGGCTGGTCTTGAACTCCTGACCTCGTGAGCCACCAACCTCGGCCTCCCAAAGTGCTGGGATTACAGGCGTGAGCCACCGCGCCCGGCTACTTAATCTTTTCTTTTAAAAGATCTTACTCTGTCACCAAGGCTGGAGGGCAGCAGCACAATCGCAGCTCACTGCAGCCTTGACCTCCCGGGCTCATCTTCCCACTTCAGCCTTCTGAGTAGCTGGGCCCACAGATGTGCACCATCATGCCCAGGTAATTTATTTTCATTATTTATTTATTTATTTAATTTATTTTTTTGAGACGGAGTCTCGCTCTGTCACCCAGGCTGGAGCACAATGGCATGATCTCGGCTCACTGCAAGCTCTGCCTCCCAAGTTCATGCCATTCTCCTGCCTTAGCATCCCGAGTAGCTGGGACTACAGACGTCTACCACCATGCCCAGCTACTTTTTGTATTTTTAGTAGAGACGGGGTTTCACCATGTTGGCCAGGATGGTCTCCATCTCTTGACCTCATGATCCACCCACCTCGGACTCCCAAAGTGTTGGGATTACAGGCGTGAGCCACCGCACCCAGCCATTTTTTTATTTTTGTAGAGATAGGGGTCGACCTATGTGGCCCAGGCAGTCTCAAACTCCTGGGCACAAGCAATCCTCCCACCTTGACCTCACAAAGAGCTGGGATTACGGGCATGAGCCATCATGCCTGGCCTCTTTTAATTTTTGACATCCTCGTGCATATGATGTGGTACCTCATGGTGTGTCCGTGCGTTCTTAAATTAAGAGACTATTTTTTAGAGGAATTTTCAAGTTTACAAGAAAACCTGAGGCAATAGTACAGAGTTCCCTATGCCCTCCTCCCACCTCCTATTCCCATCCATAAACAGTTTCCCCTTTTGTTATCATACTGCATTACAGTACATTTGCTACAACTGATTACTAAATGTTGACACTTTAACTATAGTCCAGTTTACATGTGTTGTACAGTTCTATGGGTTTTGACAAATACATAATGTTAGTTTCACTGCCCTAAAAGTCCTGTGTGCCACCTATTCCTTTCTTCCCCTCCCAAACCACTGAGTCACTTTTTACTGTCTCCACATTTGTGCCTTTTCTAGAATGCCATTTATCATATGGCTGGAATCATATATAGCCTTTTCAGATTACCATCTTTCACTGAGCAATATGTATTTAAGATTCCTCCATGTCTTTTCATGGCTCAATGGCTTATCTCTTTTAACACAATTAATATTCCTTTGGATGCATGACAGTTTATCCACTCACCTACTGAAGGACATTTCTAAGTTCTGGCAATAATGAATAAAGTTGCTATAAACATTCACGTGCAAGTTTTTGTGTGGGCGTTAAGTTTTCAACTTATTTGGGAAAACATCAAGGAGCGTGACTGCTGGTAAGTGTATGTAAGCACATATTTAGTTTAGTAATTAGCTGCCAAACTGTTTTCCAAAGTGGTTGTACCACTTTCATTCTCACCAGCAGTGAATGAGTGTTCCCGTGGCTCCACACCCTCACCAGCATTTGGCATTACCAGTTTTTGAATTCTGGTCATTTACAGGTGTGTAGTGGTATCTCATTGTTTTAATTTGCAGTTCCCTAAGGGAATGTGATATTGAACATCTGCTTGTATGCTAATTTGCCATCTCTCTATTTTTGAGATGGAGTCTCGCTCTATCACCCAGCTTGGAGTGCAGCGGTGCAATCTCAGCTCACTGCAACCTCTGCCTCCTTGGTTCAAGCGATTCTCCTGCCTCAGCCTCCTGAGTAGCTGGGATTGATTACAGACATGTGACACCATGCCTGGCCTTTTTTTTTTTTTTTTTTTTTTTTTTCTTGAGATGGAGTTTCGCTCTTGTTGCTCAGGCTGGAATGCAATGGTACAATCTCGGCTCACCGCAGCCTCTGCCTCTCAGGTTCAAGCGATTCTCCTGCCTCAGCCTTCCTGAGTAGCTGCGATTACAGGCATGCGCCACCACGCCTGGCTAATTTTGTATTTTTAGTAGAGACGGGGTTTCTCCATGTTGGTCAGGTTGGTCTTGGAACTCCCTACCTCAGGTGATCAGCCCACCTCAGCCCCTCCCAAAGTGCTGGGATTGCAGGTGTGAGCCACCGCACCCAGCCGTATTTTTAGTAGAGATGGGGTTTCACCACGTTCCTCAGGCTGGCCTCCAACTCCTGGCCTCGTGATCTGCCTGCCTCATCCTCCCAAAGTGCTGGGATTACAGACGTGAACCACCACACCTGTCCTTACCTATCTATGCACTTTGGTGAGATGTCTGTTCAGGTCTTTTGCTCATTTTCTAATTGGGTTGTTCATTTTCTTACTGTTGAGTTTTAAGAGTTCTTTGTATACTTTATATCAGTTCTTCATCAGATACGTGTTTTGCAAATATTTCCTCCTAACCATGGCTTGTCGTTTCATTCTCTTATCAGTGTTTCCCAGCAGTTTTTAATTTCGATGAATTTTCGATGAAAATTTATCAATTTTTCCTTTCATGGGCTTTTGACATCATACCTAAAAAGTAATCACGAAACTCAAAGTCACCTAGATTTTCTATGTTTTCTATAAGTTTTATAGTTTTGCATTTTAAACATATGTCTATAATTTTAGTTTTTGCAAAGGTGTATGGTCTATGCATGGAGTTTTTTGCATGTAGGTGGCTACTTGTTCCAGCACCATTTTTTGAAAAGACCACTGCTTTTCCACTGACTTGCCTTTGTTCCTTTATCAAAAATCACTTGACTATATTTGTGTGGGTCTATTTCTGGGCTTTCTATTCTGTTCCACTTAGCTGTCTTTTCATCATACCACACAATCTTGATTACCGTAGTTTTTACAGTAAGTCTTTAGGCTGGGCAGCATCAGACCTCTGCAGTACTGTGTTGGCTATCCTGTGTCTTTACCTCTCCATATAAACCTTAGAATCAAGTTTGTTGATATCCACAAAATCACTTGCTGGGATTTTGAGTAAGATTGCATTGAATCTAGCAATCAAAGTTGGGAAGAATTGACATCCTAATGATATTGAGTCTCCCTATCAATGAATACAGAATCTCTCTCCATTTTTTAGATATTCTTTGATTTTTTTCATCAGTTTTGTAGTTTTCCATGTCTACATCTTGTATGTAATTTGTTTAGGCTGAAACCAAAGCACTCCATTTTCTTCTGCTAATACAAACATTTATCATCTAAAATTTCAAATTCTGATTGTTCATTGTTGGTACACAGAAATGAAATTGACTTTTTTTTTTTTTTTTTTTTAAGCAATAGCCTTTTGTATAACTGTGTATCCTACAACCTTGCAATTCTCACTTACTAATTCTAGCAGGGTTTTTTTTGTTGTTGGTTTCTTGGGATTTTCTACATAGACAATCAGGCTATCTGTAAAGATAGTTTTGTTTTCTCCTTCCCCATCTGCAAGGCTTTAATTTCCTTTTCTTACTGCATTAGCTAGGACTTCCAGCATGAAGTTGATTAAAAGTAGTCATAAAGACTATAGCATCTATCTTAGGGGGAAAGCATCTAGTTTTTCACAATTAAGTATGATGTTAGCTGTAGATTTTTTGTAGATTTTTAAATCAAATTGATGAAGTTCCCCTCTATTCCCAATTTGCTGGGAATCCGTTTTTTGTTTTTTTTTTTGAGATGGAGTTTCACTCTTGTTGCCCAGGCTGGAGCGCAATGGCACAATCTCGGATCACTGCAACTTCCGCCTCCCAGGTTTAAGTGATTCTCTTGCCTCAGCCTCCTGAGTAGCTGGGATTACAGGCATGCACCACCATGCCCAGCTAATTTTGTATTTTTAGTAGAGACTAAAAACAGTAGTTTAGTAGGGTTTCCATGTTGGTCAGGATGGTCTCCAACTCCTGACCTCAGGTGATCCGCCCACCTCAGCCTCCCAAAGTTCTGGGATTACAGGCGTGAGCCACTGCACCTGGCTTTTTTTTTTTTTTTTAAATCATGAATGAGTGTCAAATGATTTTTCTTCATCTACTGAAGTGGTCATATGATTTTTCTTCTTTAGCTTGTTGATGGATGGATTGCATTAACTGATTTTTGACTGTTGAACCAGCCTTGCGTAACTGGAATAAAACCCACTTGGTGATTTTACTAGTTTCCTGGGGCTGCTGTAACAAAGTAGCACGAACTGGGTGGCTCAAAAGAGCAAAGATTTATTCTCTGATGGTTCCCAAGGTATCAGCAGAGCTATGCTTCCCCCAAAGGCGCTATGAACAAATTTTTGCTAGGCTGCAGTGGTTCATGCCTATAACCCCAGCACTTTGGGAGGGCAAGGCGGGAGAACTGCTTGAATCCAGGAGTTACAGACCAGCTTAAGCAACACTGTGAGACCCTGTCTTTACAAAAAAATTAAAAAATTAGCCAGAAATGGTGGCACATTCCCGTAGACCCAGCTACTCAGGAGGCTGAGGTGGGAAAACTGCTTCAGCCTGGGAGGTAGTAAGCTATGATCATGCCACTGCACTCCAGCCTGGGTGACAGAGCAAGACTGTCTCAGAAAAAAAAAGAAATAAAAAAACTTTCCTTGTCTATTCAAGCTTCTGGTGTCTCAATCCTTGGCATTTCTGGCTTGTAGACACATTCTTCCAATCTCTGCCGCCTCCTTCCCGTCACCTTCTCCCATTTGTCTGCATCTTCCCATGGTATTCTCCCTGTCTGTGTCCTATCCCTGTCTTCTTAGAATAATACCCATCACTGGCTTAGGGCCCACTCTAATCTGGTCTTACCTCATCTTAATTTGATTACATCTACAAAGACCCTGCTTCCAAATATGATCATATTCACAGGTTCCAGGTGGACATAAATCTGGAGGAGCGTTATTTAACTTAGTATAGTCTCAATGCAGAATTCTTTTTACACAGGCTCATTCTGCTAATGTTTTGTTGAGGATTTTTCTGTAGTTTTCCTTTCTTGCAATGTCTTTATCTGGTTTTGGTGTGAAGTGGCATCTCATGGTTTTGATTCCCAACTCCCTAATGACAAATGATATTTAGCTTCTTTTCATGTGCTTAATATTTGTATATACTCTTTGAAGAAATGTCTAAGTCAAAATGTTTGCCCATTTTAAAATTGGGTTGTGTTTTTCTTGTTGAGTTGTAAGAATTCTTTATATATTCTGGATACTAGAACCTTTCTACACGTATTGGATGAATGACTTCTCCCATTGTATGCACTCTTTTAACTTTCTTAATAGTGTCTTTTGAAGCACAAGTTTTTAATTTTGATCAAATCTATTTTTTCTTTGGTTGCTTTTGCTTCCAGTGTCATATCTAATAAACTGTTGCCTAATATTAATAGAGATGGTCACAAAGATTTACATGTATGTTATCGTCTACAGTTTTACAGTTTTTTTTGTTTTGTTTTTTTGAGATGGAGTCTCACCTGTCGCCAGGCTGGAGTGTGCAATGGCATGATCTCAGCTCACCACAACCTCCAACTCCCTGGTTCAAGTGACGCTCCTGCCTCAGCCTCCTGCGTATCTAGGATAACAGGCATGTGCCACCACACCCAGCTAATTTTTTTGTATTTTTAGTAGAGATGCGGTTTCATCATGTTGGCCAGGATGGTCTCGATCTGACCTCGTGATCCGCCCGCCTCGGCCTCCCAAAGTGCTGGGATTACAGGCCTGAGCCACCACGCTCGACCAGTGTTATAGTTTTAATTCCTACATTTAGGTCTTTGATCCATTTGGAGTTACTGTTTGTATATTGTGTAAAGAAGAGCTTCAATGTCATTCTTGTGTATGTGGATATCCAGTAGTCCCAGTACCATTTCTTGAAAACATTATTCTTTCCCCTACTGAATGGCAAACTTGCTGAAAATCAGTTAACCAGCCATAGGCACATGGGTTTATTTTTGGACTCTCATTTTTACTTCACTGATTTGAGTCTATCTCAATGCTACTACCACAGTCTTGTTTATCTCTGTAGCAAGTTCTGAAATTAGAAACTGTGAGTCTACTTTGTTCTTCTTTTTAAAGATGTTCTTGATTATTCTGTGATTTTGCATTTCCATATGAATTTGAATATCTGCTTATCCACTCCTGCAAAAAAAATGTTACTTTTGCAATGGATCTTGTTGCATTTGTAGATTCACATTTGGAGAGTTAAACCAAAGTACTCCATCGTTTTCTGCTAATACATAAATGTTGTATTTATTTATTTTTGAGATGGAGTCTCGCCCTGTCACCCAGGCTGGAGTGCAGTGACGTGATCTTGCCTCGCTGCAACCTCTGCCTCCTGGGTTCAGGCAATTCTTCTGTCTCAGCCTCCCTATTAGCTGGGATTACAGGCATGCACCACCACACCCAGCTGTTTTGTTTTTTTTTTTTTTTTGCATTTTTAGTAGGTTTTGCCATGTTGGCCAGGCTGGTCTCAAACTCCTGACTTCCGGTGATCCGCCCACCTCGGTCTACTAAAGTGCTGAGATTACAGGCCTGAGCCACCACACCTGGCCATAAATGTTGTTTTTAATTTCAAATTCCAATTGTTCATTGCTGGCACACAGGAAAGGAACTGACTTTTAAGAGACTGACTTTTGTGTAATAACTGTGTATCCTGCAACCTTGCAATTCTTGCTTACTAGTTCTAGCAGGTTTTTTGTTGTTGTTGGTTCCCTGGGATTTTCTACATAATCATGCAAACTGCAAAGATAGTTTTATTTTCTCCTTCCCAATCTTCCCAATATTGCATCTTAACAATATTGTCTTCCAATCCATAAACATGAGATGTCTTTCCCTTTATTTAGATCTTCAATTTCTTTTTCTTTTTTTTTTTTTTTTTTTGAGACGCAGTCTGGCTCTGTCGCCCAGGCTGGAGTGCGGTGGTGCGATCTCTGCTCACTGCAAGCTCCGCCTTTCAGGTTCACGCCATTCTCCTGCCTCAGTCTCCCGAGTAGCTGGCACTACAGGCGCCCACCACCACACCTGGTTAATTTTTTCTATTTTTAGTAGAGATAGGGTTTCATCGTGTTAGCCAGGAATCCGGTCTCCGTCTCCCGACCTCATGATCCCCCGTCTTGGCCTCCCAAAGCGCTGGGATTACAGGCGTGAGCCACTGCGCCCGGCCCAATATTTTTTTTTTGAGATGGAGTCTTGCTCCTGTCGTGCAGGCTGTAGCAGTGGCATGATCTTGGCTCACTGCAACCTCCATCTCCTGGGTTTAAGCAATTCTCCTTCCTCAGCCTCCCGAGTAGCTGGGATTACAGGCATGCACCACCACACCCTGCTAATTCTTGTATTTTTAGTAGAGATGGGGTTTTGCCATGTTGGCAAGGCTGGTCTTGAATTCCAGCCTCAAGTGATCCACCGGCCTCAGCCTCCCAAAGTGCTAGGATTACAGGCGTGAGTCACCGCGCCTGGCCTACATCTTCAATTTCTTTAACAATGCTCTGTCGTTTCCAGTATGTCTAGTATTATTTATTTATTTAGAGAGAGTTTTGCTCTTATTGCCCATGCTGGAGTGCAATGGCACAATCTCGGCTTACTGCAACCTCCGCCTCCCAGGTACAAGCGATTCTCCTGTCTCAGCCTCCCAAGTAGCTCGGATTACAGGCAAGCACCACCACGCCCAGCTATTATTATTATTTTGTATTTAGTAGAGACGGGGTTTCACCATGTCAGTCAGGCTGGTCCAAACTCCTGACCTCAGGTGACCACCCACCTCAGCCTCCCAAAGGGCTGGGATTACAGGCGTGCACCACCGCACCTGGCCTAGTATCTTTTTTGTTAAAAATTTTTCCTACATAGCTTATTTTTATGCTATCATAAATTGTTTTCTGAATTTCATTTTTGGATTGATCATTGCTAGTGTACAGAAATACAACTGATTATTATGTACTGATCTTGTATCTTCAACCTTGCTGCCCTCATTTATTAGCTCTAATTGTATGTGTGTACTCTTTAGGATTTTCTATATACAAGTTCCTTTCATTGTTTTACTTCTTTTCCAGTCTGGATCCTTCTGCAGTTTTCTTGTGATGGCTTTGTTTGGCTTTAGCATCAGGGTAATACTGACCTCATAGTATAAGCAGGGAAGTGCTCCTCCTATTTTGGGTGAAGTTCGTAAAAACAAAACAAAGCAAAACTGGTTTCTTATTTAAATGTATGGTCTAATTCCAAAATTTCAGTATTTTGTGTATTTCCAGGGATTTGTCCATTTAGGGCATCTAATTTGTTGGTATATAGTTGTTCACAGCATTCTCTTATAATCCCTGCATTTCTGTAAGGTCAGCGGCAATGTTACCGCTCTCATTCCTGATCTTAGTTATCAGATTCTTCTATTTTTCATAAATGGGCTAAGCTAAAGGTTGTCAATTTTATTTCCTTAAATCAACTTTTAGCTTCATTGATTCTTTTTCTAGTCTCCATTTCATTTATTTATGCTCTAATCTCTACTAATATTATTATTTTTAGAGACAGGGTCTCACTATGTTACCCAAGCTCGTCTTGAACTCCTGGGCTCATGTGATCTGCCACCGCAGCCTCCGGAGTACCTGTAACTACAAGCGTGAGCCACTGCACCCAGCTCTCTAATGTGTATTATTTCCTTCCTTCTCCTTGTTTTGGGTTTAGTTTGTTGTTGTTTTCTGTTTCCTTAAGGTGGAAGCTAGTTTGTTTTTAGATCTTTCTTATTTTAAAATACAGTGTTTATAGCTACAAATTTTCCTCTAAGCACTGCTTTACTTACATCCATAAATTTTGATATGTTTTTAGTTTTCAGTCATCTCTCAATTATTTCCTAATTTCCCTTTTAATTTCTTCTTTGAGCCACTGGTTATTTTGAAGTCAGTCTTGTTTAATTTCCATGTATTTGTGAATTTCCCAAATTTCCTTTATTGATTTCAAATTTCATTCTATTGTGGGTTGAGAATATATTTTGAAAGATTAAAAGTCATTTTTAAATGTATTGAGCCTTGTTTTATAGCCTATCATGGAGAGCAGTGCCACATACATTAAGAAGAATGTGTATTTGGTGGCTGGGTAGAGTGTTCCATAATGTCTGTTAGGTATGGTCAGACTACATACAGTGTTGTGCAAATCTTCCATTTCCTTGTTGATCTTATGTCTAATTGTTACATCTAAGACTGAAAATAAAGTTTTGAAGTCTCAAACTATTGCTGAATTGCCTATTTCTCCCTTTAATTATATCAGTTTTTCTTTCCTGTATTTTTGGGTCTCTACTGTTAGGTGCACATATATTTATAATTGTTATGTCTTTCTCATGGATTGACCCTTTTGCTATTATAAAATGTCAGTCCTTGTCTCTCTTTACAAGTGTTATTTAAAAGTCTGTTTTGTCTGAGGCCGGGCACAGTGGCTCACGCCTGTAATCCCAACACTTTGGGAGGCTGAGGTACGTGGATCACTTGAGGCCAGGAGTTCCAGACTAGCCTGGTCAACATGGTGAAACCCTGTCTCTACTAAAAATACAAAAAAAAAAAAAAAAAAAAAAAAAATGAGCTGGGTGTAGTGGTGTGCACCTGTAATCCCAGCTACTCGGGAGGCTGAGGCAGCAGAATTGCTTGAACCCAGGAGGTGAAGGCTGCAGTGAGCCGAGATCATGCCACTGCACTCCAACCTGGGTGACAGAGCAAGACTCCATCTCAAAAAAAAAAAGTGTATTTTGTCTGATATTAATATAGCTATTTCATCTCTTTTGGTTATAGTATACCTATACTAGGCAGAAAGATTGCTTGAGACCAGGAGCTCGAGGCTGCAGTGAACTATGATCACACCACTGCACTCTAGCATGGGCAACAAAGACCCTGTCTCAAGAAAAAATAAATAGGACTATAGGCACAACCACTATGTCTAGCCACATTTTTCTTTTAATTTGTACTGTCAAACACTATCTTTTGAGTGTTGAGTCCATTTGCACTTAATTTAATTATTAATAAGGTGAGATTTACATCTACCTTTTTGCTATTTGTTCTTCTAGCCCTCATATCTTGGTCATTCTTTGATTTTTCCATTACTGCCTTATTTTGTATTAAACAGCCATTTTCCAGTTACTGTTATAATTCTCTTATTTACTATATATTTTGGAGTTATTTTCTTAGTGGTCCTTTTGGGGATTAACATCTTTTTTTTTTTTTTTTTTTGGAGACAGAGTCTCACTCTGTCACCCAGGCTAGAGTGCAGTGGCACAATGTTGGCTCACTGCAACCTCCACCTCCTGGGTTCAAGCAATTCTCCTGCCTCAGCATCCTGAGTAGCTGGGATTACAGGTGCCTGCCACCATGCCCAGCTAATTTTTGTATTTTTAGCAGAGATGGGGTTTCACTATGTTGGCCAGGCTGGTCTCAAACTCCTGACCTCATAATCTGCCTGCCTCGGCCTCCCAAAGTGCTGGGATTACAGGTGTGAGCCACCACACCCAGCTAAAATTAACATCTTAGTTTACAATAATCTTGCCAGGCACAGTAGTTTATACCTGTAATCCCAGTGCTTTGGGAGGCTGAGGTGAGAGAATAACCTAAGCCCAGGAGTTCAAGACCAGCCTGACCAACATAGAGAAACCCTGTCTCTGTCTCTACTAAAAATACATTAGCTGGGCGTGGTGGCGCATGCCTGTAATCCCAGCTACTTGGGAGGCTGAGGCAGTAAAATCACTTGAAGCAGGGAGGCGGAGGTTGCAGTCAGCCGAGATTGCGCCATTGCACTCCAGCCTGGGCAACAAGAGCGAAACTCCATCTCAAAAAAAAAAAAAGAAAAGAAAAAAACTTTTTAAAGTTATTAGGCACAATGGTGCGTGCCTGTAGTCCTACCTACTCAGGAGGCTGAGGAGAGAGAATCACCTGAGTGCAGGGAGGTCAAGGCTGCGGTGAGCCATGATCAGGCCACTGCACTCCAGCCTGGGTGACAGAGCAAGACTCTGTCTCAAAAATATAAAAAAGTAAAATTTACAACAATCTCATTTGCTTGGTTAACACAAAGTTATTTTGGTAATATACAAACACTTTGCTCTCATGTGGCTCCATTCCCTCCCATCTCCTTTGTGTCTTTATTGTTGTACAAATTACATCTTTACACACTGCATTCACATCCAGCTACATTATACAATTACTGCTTTGTTTGTTGGTCTCTTAATCAGAGAGAAGAAAAATTACTAGCATAAATACGTTTTGGCTGTCCTTTATATTTATCTACGTAGTTATTTATTCTGGTGGTACTTATTTCTTCATGTGAATCCAAGTTACTGTCTAGGTGTCACTTCATTTCAGTGTAAAGGACTCCCTTTAGTATTTCCTGTAGGACAGGTCTGTTAGTGACAAATTCTCCCGGTTTTTGTTTATTCGGGAATATCTTAATTCCTCTTTTTTAAAAAAAAAGATATAATTCACATAGCACAAAATCCATCATTTTAAAGTGTAAAATTCAGTAGTTTTCAGTGTATTCACAAAGTCATGTACCTATCAAAATTATCAAATTTTGTATTTTCTTTTTTTGAGACAGTCTCACTCTGTCACCCAGGCTGGAGTGCAGCGGCATGACCTTGGCTCAATGCAACCTCCGCCTCCTGGGTTCAAGCAATTCTCCTGCCTCTGCGTCCCGAGTAGCTGGGGCTATAGGCACCCACCACCATGCCCAGCTAATTTTTGTATTTTTAGTAGAGATGGGGTTTCACTGCAGGTGGGAGCCACTGCATTCGGCCCCAAATTTTCTATTTTCATCACCCCAAAAAGAACCTTGTCCCCAGAGCCAGGCGGGGTGGCTCATGCCTGTAATTCCAGCACTTTGGGAGGTCAAGAAGGGTGGATCACCTGAGGTCAGCAGTTCAAGACCAGCCTGGCCAGCATGATGAAATCCCGTCTATACTAAAAATACAAAAAATTACCAGGCATGGTGGCGGGTGCCTGTAATCCCAGCTACTCGGGAGGCTGAGGCATGAGAATCGCTTGAACCCACAAGACGGAGGCTACAGTGAGCTGAGTTCATGCCACTGCACTCCATCCAGCCTGGGCAACAAGTGAAAACTGTCTCAAAACAAAAACAAAAACAAAAAACAAGGCCAAGCACAGTGGCTCATGCGTGTAATCCCAGCACTTTGAGAGGCTGAGATGGGCGGATCGTGAGGTCAGGAGATTGAGAACATCTTGGCTAACACAGTGAAACTCTGTCTCTACTAAAAAACAGAAAAAATTAGCCAGGCGTGGTGGCCGGCGCCTGTAATCCCAGCTACTCGGGAGGCTGAGGTAGGAGAATGGCGTGAACCCGGGAGGCGGAGCTTGCAGTGAGCCGAGATTGCGCCACTGCACTCCAGCCTGGGCGACAGAGCGAGACTCCGTCTCAAAAAAAAAAAAAAAAAAAAAAAAAAAAAAAAAAAAAAAGGCCAGGCGCGGTGGCTCAAGCCTGTAATCCCAGCACTTTGGGAGGCCGAGACGGGTGGATCACGAGGTCAGGAGATCGAGACCATCCTGGCGAACACCGTGAAACCCCGTCTCTACTAAAAAATACAAAAAAACTAGCCGGGCGAGGTGGCGGGCGCCTGTAGTCCCAGCTACTCGGGAGGCTGAGGCAGGAGAATGGCGTAAACCTGGGAGGCGGAGCTTGCAGTGAGCTGAGATCCGGCCACTGCACTCCAGCCCGGGCTACAGAGCGAGACTCCGCCTCAAAAAAAAAAAAAAAAAAAAAAAACAAAAAAAAAAAAAAAAAAAAAACAAAAACACAAAACACAAAACAAAACAAAACAAAACAACCCTGTACCCAATAGTAGTTCCTCCTCATTCTTGCCCTTCCTCCTCATTGTCTGGAAACCACTAATCATCTGGTCTCTATGAATCTGAGCTATAATTCATACGCTACAATTCACTGAATTAAAGTTTTTTATTATATACCCATATATATGTAACCACCACCATAGTCAATTTTATAACATTTTCATCACCTCAGAAAGAAACCTCATACTTTTGAGTAATCACCCTATCCATACTCCAGTTCCCTCCTCGACCCCAGTCCCAGGCAACCACTAACCTTCCAGTTTCTATAGACGTTCGTGTTCTGAATATTTCTTATAAATATTCAGAAACTTTTCTTTTTTGGAGACAGTCTTGCTCTTGTTGCCCAGGCTGGAATGCAATGGTGCGATCTTGGCTCACCGCAACCTCTGCCTCCCAGGTTCAAGCAATTCTCCCGCCTCAGCCTCCCAACCAGCTAGGATTACAGGCATGCACCACCATGCCTGGCTAATTTTGTTATTTTTAGTAAAGACGGGGTTTCTCCATGTTGGTCAGGCTGGTCTTGAACTCCCGACCTCAGGTGATCCACCCGCCTTGGCCTCCCAAAGTGCTGGGATTACAGGCATGAGCCACTGCACCCGGCCCAGAAACATTTCTTCTATGTGATCTTTTGTGACTGGCTTCATTCACACAGCATGTTTTCAAGATGTAGGTATTGCTTGCTGTTGATCCTGTTTATTTACCTGTATTCTTCTTACATTAAATTTATATTATTGTTCTTTCCTCTCATAGCTTGATAGTTACACTCTTTTACTCTTCCTTTAGTAGCTACCCTAGAGAGTACAACATCTATAGTGTACCAAAGTGTAATGTAAATGAGTACTTTTACCTTTTCCTCAACAATTCAAAGACCTATGAATATTGGGACATCATTTACTTCTTCCTGATATATGTACTGTTGTCATAAATTTCAATTTATATGTACATACAAATATATAGCCACATGACATTTTTTTCATGTTTTAGATGGAATAGATTCATTTAAATTTACCTTCATAATTGTTACTTTTATTGTTACTTATCCCTTTAACCATTTCTAAACTTCTATCTGGGATCATGTTCCTTCTAGCTGAACAATGCTTTTTATATTTTCCTTCAATGTAAGCCAACCATTGTCTTTTCAGATGTTGTTTTTCTGCCTTCTTTAACCTACTTCTGAGCCACTTATGTACATATTATATTTTAACCCCCCATCTATTGGCCTGTTACAGTTTGATTATTTTTATTTTTGTTTTTGAGAGACAGAGTCTCACTGTGTAAGCCCAGGCTAGAGTGTAGCAGCACAATCTCAGCTCACTATAACCTCTGCCTGCCTCGCAGGTTCAGGCCATTCTCATGACTCAGCCCCCCGAGAAGCTGGGATTACAGGGGCGCAGCACCACACCTGGCTAATGTTTGTACTTTTAGTAGAGACGGTGTTTCACCATGTTGGCCAGTCTTTAACACCTGACTTCATGTGATACACCCGCCTCAGCCTCCCAAAATGCTGGGATTACAGGCTAGTTTGATTATTTTCTGCTCACCTATCTTTCAGTTGATTCCTTCCAGCCTCAGCTATATCTAAGCTACTGTTATCCATTGTTAGGGGATGAATTATGCCCTCCACAACATTCATATGTTGAAGTCCTAAACCCCAGTACCTCAGAATGTGACTGTTTTTTAAACATAAGATCTTAAAAGAGGTACTTAAGGTTAAATGAGGTCATGGGGGGACCCTAATCCAATATGACTGATGTCCTCATAAGAAGAAGAGATGAGGACACAGACACAAGAAAGACCAAGGCCCCCAAAAGAAACCGACTCTGCCAACTCTTTGAGCTTGGATTTCTGACCTCCAAAGCTGTGAGGAAATAAATTTCTGTTGGGTAAGCCAGTTGGTGGTACTTTGTTAGTCATTTGTAGCAAACTAATACACCCATCTACTGAGTTTGATTTCAGTTAGTGTAGTTTTCATTTCTAAAAATTCCAATTATTTTTTTCATGCTAATTCTTTGTCAAAATTCTTAATGTTGTATTTCATTTCTTTGAATAATTTAAGTAAAAGTCATTTTTATTTTTATTTGCAACAGGGTCTCGCTCTGTTGAAAGGAGGAGTGCAGTAATGCGATCATGGCTCACTGCAACCTTAAACTCCTTGGGCTTTAGAAATTAAAGAAAATAAATTAGAAAACAAAAAAAAAAAGAAATTAAAAATTAAAAATTTTTAATTTCTTTTTTGTAGAGACAAGATCTCACTATGTCGAGCAGGCTGGTTGCAGACTCCTGGCCTCAAGCAATCCTTCCACCTTGGCTAAAAGTTACTTTTAAATGTGTCTGATCAATTACCTGAATCCTCTGTAGTCAGAATTTATTATTTATTTATTTATTTATTTTTGAGACGGAGTCTCGCTCTGTAGCTTAGGCTGGAGTGCACTGGTGCGATCTTGGCTCACTGCAACCTCCACATCTCGGGTTCAAGTGATTCTCTTCCCTCAGCCTCCTGAGTAGCTGGGATTACAGGTGTCCGCCACCACACCTGGCTAATTTTTTCTATTTTTGGTAGAGACGGGGTTTCACCATGTTGGCCAGGCTGGTCTCGAACTCCTGACCTCAGGTGATCCACCCGCCTCAGCTTCCCAAAGTGTTGGGATTACAGGTGTGAGCCATCTCGTGCCCAGTTTAAATTTCTAGTTTTCAACAAAGAATTATGATGCTTGCCAAGAAATAGAAAAGTAGGACACGTATGCATGGGGAAAAAAAGTCAACAGAAACTGTCATGGAGGAAGCCCAGACATTGGTCCTATAGACACAGTCTTTATATCAACTATTTTAAATATTGTTCAAAGAACTAAAGGAAACCATGTCTTAAGACCTTAAGGAAAGTATGAGAATGTGTCTCACCAAATAAAGACTATCAATAAAGGCATAGAAATTACAAGAAAGAACCAAATAGAAATTCAAGGGTTGGAAAGTATGGTAATTGCAATGAAAAATTTACTAGAGATGCTTAACAGCAGATTTGAGCAAGCAGAAGAAATAATCAGCAAACCAGAACTGGTATCAGTTGAGATTATATCCAGTATAACAAAAAGAAATAAGAAAGAAAAATGAAGACAGCCTCTGAAACCTGGGAGACACCATCAAGCACACCATTATATAAATATTTGCTGTCTCAAAAGGAGAAGAACAAGAACAAGGGGCAAAAAGAATATCTGAATAAATAATTAACAAAAATTTTCCAAATTTGAGGAAAGATATCAACGGACACATCCCCAAAGCCTAAGGAACACCAAGCAGGATTAACTTAAAGCTGACCTGCAACATCAGCTATCCCCTGGGTCTCCAGCCTATTGGTTCATTCTGCAGATTTTGAATTTGCCAGCCTCCATAACTGTGTGAGTCGATTTGTTAAAATAAATCTATACACATGCTCACACCCTATCAGTCGGTTTCTCCGGGGAATGCTAATACAGAATTAGCACCAAGAAAGTAGGAGAGAATAGAACTATACAGGAACAAAGTTTCTATATAATATTGCTATAGTCTGAATGTGTGTCCTTGCCAAATCTCATGTCGACATGTAATTCCCAATTATCAGAGGTGGGGCATGGTGGAAGGTGTTTGGATTATAGGAGCAGATCCCTCAGGAATGGCTTGGGCCATCCCCCAGTGATAAGTGAGCTCTTGCTCTGAATTTACACAAGATTTGGTCATTTAAAAGTGTGTACTACCTCTTCTTTTCTCTCTTTCACTCTCTCTCTCTCATTTACTCCTGCTTTCACCATGTGAAGTGCCTGCTTCTGCTTCACCTTCCACCATGACTGTAAGCTTCCTGAGGCCTCCCTAGCAGCTGAGTGGATGACAGCATTACGCTTCCTGTAAAGCCTACAGAAACATGAGCCAATTAAATTCCTTTTCTTTATAAATTATCCAGTCTCAGGTATCTCATTACAGCAATGCAAGAACGGCCTGACACAACTATTAAAATTAATTTGGTATTAATCTGAACAAGACTTTTAAAAGTTAATATGCAGAAAAATCATCTGATAAAATCCAACATACTTTCATTATAAAAATACTCAGCAAATTAGGAGTAGAAGGAAACTTTCTTAACATGGTAAAGGAAATTTATTAAAAACTCACAGCTAACATCATATACAATTGTGAAAAACTGAAACCTTTGCCTCTACTATCAGGAAAAAGACAAAGATGCCTGATTTTAGCACTGCTATTCAATACCATAATAGAAATCCTAGCCATAACAATTAAGGAAGAAAAGGAAATAAACTAAGAAAATTAAGAAAGAAAAGGAAATAAAAAGAATTCAAACTGAAAAGAAAGAAGACTCCATTCCCATATGCAAATAACATTCTGTATCTAGAAAATCCCAAAGAATTAAAAAAAAAAAAAAAGCAATAAAAAAACTACTAGAGCTCATAACCACATTCAGCAAAGTTACAGGGTACATGATCAACACAAAAAAACAGTTGTGTTTCTAAATACCAGCAATGAACAATCAAAAAATGAAATTAAAACTATTCCATTTACAACAGTATCCAAAATAATAAAATACCTTAGAATAAACTTTAACCAAAGAGGTGAAACACTTATACATGGGAACTACAAAACACTGCTGAAAGAAATTAAAGAAGATCTCAATAAATAGAAAGACATTCTGTGTCCATATGCTGGAAGACAGTATTATTAAGATGGCAATACTCTTCAGAGTAATCTAGATATTCAACACAATCCCTATGGAAGTTTCAATGGCCTTTTTTTGCAGAAACAAAAAAGCTTTCTCTCAAATTCATATACAATTCCCAGGGGGCACTGAATAGCAAAAACAATACTAAAAAAGAAAATAAAGTTGGAAGACTCACATTCTCCAATTTCAAAACTTATTACAAAGCAAAAATAATCAAAACAGTGTGTTACTGGCATAAAACGAGACACACAGATCAATGGAACAGAATTAAGAGTCCAGAAATAAACCCAAACATCTGTGACCAATTGATTTTCGAGTAGGGTGCCAAGATTTCTCAATGGGGAATCCCCTCAACAAACGGTGCTATGACAAGCAGATATCCAGACGCAAAAGAATAAAACTTGACCTTACTTCACTTTGTATAACTCAAATCAGTGACTTATATGTAAAAGTTAAAAAGTGTAAAACTGTTAGAAAAAAATATAGGGGACAAGCCTTCATGACCTTGGATTTGGCAATGAATTCTTAGATTGAGCACCAAAACCATAAGGAACAAAAGATACAATAAATAAACTGCATGTTATCAAAATTTAAAATTTTCGTGCAGCAGAGACCATGATCAAGCAAGTGAAAATCTACAGAATGGGGGGAGATATTTGTAAATCATACATTAAATAAGAGCATAGTTTCCAGAATATTTTTAAAACTCCTACAACTCAACAACAAAAAGACAAATAGTCCAGTTTTTATATGGGCAAAGGATTTGAATGACACAAATACACAAATGAGCAACAAGCACATGACGGATGTTCAACATCATTGGTCATTAAAAAATGCAAGTCAAAACCACAATGAAATACTTCACAACAGTGATGAGTCAAGCCCGGCGTGGTGGCTCACGCCTGTAATCTCAGCACTTTGAGAGGCCGAGGTGGGTGGATCACCTGAGGTCGGGAGTTCAAGACCAGCCTGACTAACATGGAGAAACCCTGCCACTACTAAAAATACAAAATTAGCTGGGCGTAGTGGTGCATGCCTGCAATCCCTGCTACTCAGGAGGCTGATGCAGGAGAATCGCTTGAACCCGGGAAGGGGAGGTTGCGGTGAGCCAAGATCGCGCCCTTGCACTCCAGCCTGGGCAACAAGAGTGAAACTCAGTCTAAAAAACAAACAAACAAACAAACACAAAAAATAGTGATGATTTAAAAAAACAGAAAAGGCCAGGTGTGGTACCTCACTTTGGGAGGCCAGCAGATTGGGAGGCCAAGCTGGGCGGATCACCAGAGGTCAGGAGCTCGAGACCAGCCTGACCAACATGGTGAAACCCCATCTCTACTAAAAAAAAAAATACAAAAATTAGCTGGGCTACCCAGCTACTCAGGATGCTGAGACAAGAGAATCTCTTGAACTCAGGAGGTGGAGCTTGCAGTGAGCCAAGATCGTGCCACTGTACTCCAGCCTGGGTGACAGAGTAAGACCCAGTCTCAAAAAAAAAAAAAGTAAAAAAACAGAAAACAGCAATTGTTGGCAATGGTTTGGAGAAACTGAAAACCTCTACATTACTGGTAGGAATGTAAATTGATGCTTGGCCACTGTGCAGAACAGCTTGGTGTTTCCTCTGAAAGTTAAACACAGAACTACTATATGACCCGGCAATTTCACTCCTAGGTATATATCCAAAAAGAACTGAAAATGGGAACTTAAACAAATCCTTGTTCAGGAATGTTAACAGCAGCATTATTCACAATAGTCAAAACGTGAGAACAGCCCAAATGTTTATCAACAGTGAATGGATCAACAAATTGTGGAATAAATACAATGGAATATTATACAGTCACAAAAAGGAAAAAAAGTATTAATATATGCTACAATATAGATAAACCTTGAAAACATGCTCAGTGAAGTAAGCTAAACACAAAAGGTCACACATTTAAAAATTACTATACAATATAGGTAAAATAGACAAATCAGTACAGACAGAAAGCTAATTAGATATTACCAGAAATTAGGAGAAGGTGTGAATAAGGAATGATTATTTAATGGGCATGGGGTGTTTTTATGGGGTGATGAAAATGTTTTTAAACTAGAGATCCTGTTACCTCAGCCCCCCGAGTACCTGGGACTACAGGCACGCACCACCACGCCCAGCTAATTTTTCTATTTTCTGTAGAGATGGGGTTTTCACCATGTTGCCCAGGCTGGTCTCAAATTCCTGGGCTCAAGCAGTCCACCTGTCTCGGCCTCCCAAAGTGCTGGGATTACAGGCACAAGCCCCTGCACCTCACCTATTTCACCTCAATTTTTCTTTTCTTTTTTTTTTTTTAAGCAAGCAAGCAGGACATGTTGATGGCCAACAGTAAAACCTTCCAGGCTGGGAAGGCGAGTGGAACTCTGGGAGTGGATACCCCAGTGTCCTTGCTTGAGGCAGTCCATCTGGCTCTGTGAAATGAGTAGACGCTGGAGAGCTGCAGTAGTGCAGAGATAGGCTGAAGCTATTCTACAGGTTCCTTTTGAACCCTGTGAAGCACTGTCAACAAGAACTGTTCTGGCTGAATAAGAGACTGCAGACGGCTATGGGGCAGATTCCCCAGCAGTAAGGCTCTGCACTTGGTTGGCAAGTTGGACTTACTCTGGTAGTCCCAGGAGGCTGTGACAGTGCCTGACATGAGCAGACACTTACTACAGACTGGGTTTTGCATACCTGCTGGTAGATGCAAACGCCCAATACTATGAAAGGACTAAAACAAGGCTGGGCGCAGTGGGTCACACCTGTAATCCCAGCACTTTGGGAGGCTGAGGCTGGGAGATCACTTGAGGTCAGGAGTTTGAGACCAGCCTGGTCAACATGGTGAAACCCCATCTCTACTAAAAATACAAAAATTAGCTGGGTGTGGTGGCGCACGCTTGTAATCCCAGCTACTTGGCAGGCTGAGACAGGAGAATCACTTGAACCTGGGAGGTGGAGGCTGCAGTGAATGGAGATCACATCACTGCACTCCAGCATGGATAACAGAATGAGACTGTCTCAAAAAAAAAAAAAAAAAAAAAGGACTAAATCAAAAGATAATCCATCAATTTGGACCACAGAGTCACATTTCTTCAAAGAACACACTTTCATCGTCACAGTTAACGGTTTGGTAGATAATTAGAATGGGCAACTGAAACATCTGTTGTCTAAAGTGGAGGAAAGAAAAACCTAAAGGGCTGGCTTACACACTTTCATGAGTGTGTGCTCACACTCAACAGGGCCAGGGCCTAGAAAACATCTCCACTAGGCAGATTTCTCCCCTTTTTCTGACGAATTGAAGGAAGAGGAGTGGGCAGGATGCTGTTGTGACTTTATAATTCTTCCCTGGGGGCAGGATGTGGTACAACTATACTTTTCTCTTTCTTTCCCACATGACCTCAACAGTCTTTTTTTCCTACCTTTTTTCCCTACTCCTGGGATCAGGGCTATACTGCAGGTGCCAGAAGCTGGGATGACTTCTGTATTAGTCTGCTAGGGCTGTCATACAAAACAAGCTCGCTTAAACAACAGAAACTTACTGTTTCACAGTTCTGGAGGCTGGAAGTTCAAAACCAAGGTGTTTACAGCCCTTTTGAGGGTTGTAAAGAAAATGATCTGTTCATGCCTCTCTCCTAGCTTCTGAGAGTCTCAGGGGTTTCTTGGCTTACAGACAGGTGTTCTCCCTGTGTCTTCAGATTATCTTCCATCTATGTGTGTCTGTCTCTGTGTCTAAATTTCTCCTCTTCATAAAAACATAGTTATATTGGAGCAGGGCCCATTCTAATGACCTCATTTTAATTTAATCAGATGCAAAGGCTTTATTTCCAAATAAGGTACTGGGGATTGGAACTTCATCTTCTTGGGAACACAAACTCATAACAAGCTCTAAGCAAGAAAGTAACTATACTTTTAAACCTTTATGTTAGAGTTCCTAAGGACCTGATGGGGGTGAATTGTACCTTCATTCCATCTGGCAAAACTGTGGTTCACAGGGAATGCAGTTATATTGCCTAGTAGTAGAGAAAGCCCACTAGTTCTGTACCTGTGTAACACTGCCCTATATGAATCGGACTGGACTGAGGGGCAGACGTTTGCTAGGCTAGTATTGCTGCCAGCAGTCTAGATCAGCACAGCGGTCAAACTTAACGTCCCTTCCAAGAGTGGAAAGGTGGGGGTATAAATGGAGAAAAGGAAGAATGATATCTGAGGATTAGGGAAAGAACAAATGGTTATACAGTGAGCAAAATCCAATATACCTTTTTTTTTTTTAGACAAAGTCTCGCTTTGTTGCCCAGACTGGAGTGCAGTGGCGTGATCTCGGCACACTACAACCTTCGCCTCCCAGGTTCAAGTGATTCTCCTGCCTCAGCCTCCCAAGTAGCTGAGATTACAGGTGCCTGCCACCATGCCCAGCTAATTTTTGTAGTTTTAGTAGAGACAGGGTTTCATCATGTTGGTCAGGCTGGTCTTGAACTCCTGACCTCAAGCCATCCACCCACCTCGGCCTCCCAAAGGGCTGGGATTACAGGCATGAGCCACTGAGCACAGCCCAAAATCCAATATTCTACTGGTGCCTTGGGAGAGGCTTAGAGTAAGATGTGATATTGCTTGTTAGCTCAACTAAACGGGATGCCTCAAGGGGTTACTGACCCATGTTACTGAGAGGACTTCTGCTTTTGAAACCTGACAACGTTGAATGGAAGCCTGCAAATCTAAGTGGCACGTATCTGGGAGACGCTTTAATCATGCAGTATGATGATAATCTGGACTAATTATTTATGACTGAGTAGGACTCTAGTAATGTGCCAGTATCTTTGACTCTTACATTTCAGAGTATATCTACTATTATGCTATAAGATGAAATAACCCTAATATTGTTGGGAAGATTCAACTAACTCATTGTAAACAAGTCTTATGATGATGCTGATATTAATAATCAATTGTATTGGGAAATTAGGTTAAGGACACTACAGGATGTAATACTGATTAAAAAAATGACTGGGCCGGGTGTGATGGCTCATGCCTATAATCCCAGCACTTTGGGAGGCTGAGGTGGGCAAATCACGATGCCAAGAGATGAAGACTATCCTGGCCCACATAATGAAACCCCATCTCTACCAAAAATACAAAAATTAGCTTGGGTGTGGTGGCGTGTGCCGGTAGTCCCAGCTACTCAGAAGGCTGGGGCAGGAAAACTGCTTGAACCCAGGAGGTGGAAGTTGCAGTGAGCCGATACCGCGCCACTGCACTCCAGTCTGGTGACAGAGTGAGACTCCATTTAAAAAAAAAAAACTGGCCTGGGGAAAGCGTCTAGTTCTTGAGATACGAGAGTAATCACAACCTGAGATAATTCTAACAAAACGGCATTCGGCTGGGCATGGTGGCTCAAGTCTGTAATCCCAGCACTTTTGGAGGCCACAGCAGATGGATCACTTAAGGTCAGGAGTTTGAGACAAGCCTGGCCAATACGGTGAAATCTCATCTCTACTGAAAATACAAAACTGAGCTGGGTGTGGCGGCACGTGCCTATACAGGACAGGACAAAAAAGGAAAGGACAGGATAAGGAAAGGAAAGGACAGGGATAAGGACAAGGACCAGGACAGGACAGGACAGGACGGGACAGGACGGGACAGGACGGGACAAAGCAGGGTACTCAGCTGGGCGCAGCGGCTCACAGCTATAATCCCGGCACTCTGGGAGGCTGAGGTAGGCAGGATAGCTTGAGGCCAGGAGTTTGAGATCAGCCTGAGTTTGAAACCAGCCTGAGCAAGACGGTGACACTCTCTCTCTACAAAAAATACAGAAATTAGCTGGGTGTGGTATGTGCCTGTAGTCCCAGCTACTTGGGAGGCTGAGGTGGGAGGATCCCTTGAGTCCAGGAGGTTGAGGTTGTAATGAGCCGAGATTGTGACTCTACACTCCAGCCCAAGCAACAGAGCAACCCTGTCTCAAAAAAAAAAAAAAAAGCGGGAGGGTGGGAAGGAAACCCATCAAGGAAAAGCCTGGTTACAGAAAAAGGAGAAGAGCAAAATCAACTATTCAAGGAAAAGGATAAGAATATTTGGAAACATTTATGTAACACAGCTATAAGGCAACATGAGACAAGATGTTAACAATGAGGGAAAACTGGATGAAGGATGTATGGGAACTCTTATCCTATTTTGCAACTTTCATTCCAAAATAAAAAGTTTATTTACAAAAAAAAAAAAAAAAAGAATATTTGGAAATATTTTATTATTGCATGCGAGTCCAGAGAACAAGTGAGAGATTTAGAATGGAGAAAATGGGCTTTGGACTAGCAAGCCCTGAAGCAAAATGGGGCTGAAAATGTGTAAGAAGGCAACTGTTTGGAGGTGTTGGAACTTCCGGTGGTTAATGCCATTCCTAGGGGAAGATATTAATAAAACTGGGGATCCAGAGGTAGTCAGAATCTTAGAACCCCAAAGCAAATTTGTTGAGGCTGCTGAGGAGTCAGGATAAGCTCTGGGAGAGGCATGATCAAAATCGTTTATTTTTTATTTGTTTTAGAGACAGGCTTTGTCAACCGGGCTGGCATGACCATAGCTCACTGGAGCACTGGACTCCTGGGCTTAAGGGATCCTCCCATCTCAGCCTCCTGAAGAACTGGGACTACAGGTGCACGCCACCAAGTCTGGCTTATTTTTTTCAATTTTTTTGTAGAGATGAGGTCTTAACTTTGCAAAACAGTTTACACACAAAGATTCCTTCCACTAGGTGCAGAACAATTGGGGAAATGGCAAAAGCTGGCACAGGACTGAAGCAATTCTCCTGCCTCAGCCTCCCAAGTAGCTGGGATTACAGGTGCCCGCCACCACACCTGGCTAATTTTTTTGTATTTTTAGTAGAGATGGGTTTTACCACGTTGGCCAGACATAATGAGGACCTGAATCAAATGAAACCTTTTGGCCAGGTGCAATGGCTCATGCCTGTAATCCCAGCACTTTGGGAGGCTGAGGTGGGAGGACCGCTTGAGCCCAGGAGTTCAAGACCAGCCAGGGCAAAATAGCAAGATCTCATTTCTACTAAAAATTTTTAACAATTAGCCAGGTGTGGTGGCACATGCCTGAAATCCCTGCTACTCTGGAGGCTGAGGCAGAGCAAGACCCTGTCTCAAAAAAAGAATTCTTTTGATTCAGAGAACATTTATATTTAGACGAGCCAGTTTTATTCTAGATTTAAAATTAGATTTATTTTTCCTTTGACCTGGTTCTATGGAGTTTAATAAATACTACTTAAGTTCATAGTTCAGATAAAGAAACAAAGACCAAAATGAACTGTTATTTGACTTAGAATAGAGTTGTGATACTAGAAATTCAATGAAAATTGCCAGGAGAAGTGTCAGCTTAGTAATGGAAGAGATGGAAAAGGAATCAAGACAGCCCCTGTGCTTGTAGTACACTGCTCTTTTACAAAATAGCCACAGTGGCTGGGCACGGTGGCTCACGCCTGTAATCCCAGCACTTTGAGACGCTGAGCAGAGTGGATCACCTGAGGTCAGGAGTTTGAGCCCAGCCTGGCCAACATGGCAAAACTCCATCTCCACTAAAAATACAAAAAAATTAGCCAGATGTGATGGCGGGCGCCTGTAATCCCAGCTACTTGGGAGACTGAGGCAGGAGAATTGCTTGAACCCGGGAGGCAGAGGCTGCAGTGAGCCCAGACTGTGCCATTGCACTCCAGCCTGGGCAACAAGAATGAAATTCCGTCTCAAAAAAAGAAGAAAAGAAAATAGCCACAGTAGGTCAGGCATGGTGGCTCACACCTACAATCTCAGCACTTTGAGAGACTGAGACGGGCAGATCACTTGAGATAAACAGTTTAAGACCAGCCCAGCCTGGCCAGCATGGCGAAACCCCGTCTCTACTAAAAATACAAAAAAAATTAGCTGGGTCTTGTGGCACATGCCGGTAATCCCAGCTACTGGGGAGGCTGAGGCAGGAGAATTGCTTGAATCCAGGAAGCAGAGATTGTGGTGAGCCGAGATCGCGCCACTGTACTCCAGCCTGGGTGACAGTGACACTCCGTCTCAAAAAACAAACAAACAAAAAAAAAGCCCCCACAGTGGCTCACACCTGTAATCCCAGCACTTTGGGAGGCTTAGAAGGGTGGATCATGAGGTCAGGAGTTCAAGAGCAGCCTAGCCAAGATGCTGAAACCCTGTCTCTACTAAAAATACAAAAATCAGCCAGGCATGGTGGCACATGCCTATAATCCCAGCTATTCAGGATGCTAAGGCAGGAGAATCGCTTGAGCCTGGGAGGCAGAGGTTGCAGTGAGCTGAGATCGTGCCACTGCACTACAGCCTGGGCAACCAGAGTGAGACCCTCTCTCAGAAAAAGAAAATAGCCACAGCAATATCTCTGGTGCCACATATTCTTTCAGACCCTTGCCACCCTTGGAGTAGGAGGTGGAATCAACTGCCCTCCCCTCAAAGCTGGGTGGGACTTTGTGACTCCCTGGACAAGTAGAATGCAGCAGACGTGACACTGCATTACTTCCACTGTTAAGGCATGAAATGCAGCATGACTTCCACTGGCACTCTGTCTTGTGGAACGTTCAAGCTTTGAATCCAGCCAGCATGCTAGGAGGAGGCCCAGAGAGTCCATGTGGAAAGACCATACAACAAGGCCCACATGGAGAACTGGAGCCCACTGCTGTGCCTTGTCCAGTTCCTGATTGTGAACATCAAACTTGCTCATTTCATGCCACTAAGTTTCAGGGTAACTTGTTACATAGCCATCCATAACCAGTGTTCAAGTAATTTACAACCCAGTGGGATGGATAAATAAGGATACAAACAACAAATATAAGGCAGCGTAGGGATGGAGCAGTGAGGGAAGAAGGGGAAAGGCTTCATAGCTAGGTCTTAGAAGACAGATCAAACTTTGAAGGAAAATAGTTACAACAATAACAAAAAGGAAAGTCTGGTAGAACTTGGTGACTGGGTAGCATAACATATGGAACTTGCCGGAGACAGACTTAAAAAAAAAAACAACATAACCTCTAATAACTGAACAGTATTAAACTATTTTCAGGATGCTGTAGGAAACATTATTCTATAAAGAGACAAGGTGAAGCCTTAGAGACTGACTTCAATCCTATGAAATTATTACATTTCTTGCTGCTTAGCCTCTATGCAAAGGTTAAGGTCTAACTCTGACCCTAAGAAATGAAAGGCACTTATCAGTACTTCCTTTGATGTACTGGCCAAGGCAGAAATCAGTACCTTGCTTGCTCACTGTTCTAGACCCAGTATCAGCTTAATTACAGTAATCCTCCATGGTTAGCATTCTTTAGAGTTCGAGGGGTGATTTATAAGGAGGCGTTTGTCTTGAACCAAAATGAAAAGAGCCAGCGCCTAATAAATTATAAAAAGCTGAGTACACTCATAAGCTGCTTTAATTGCTGAAACTTATCCCCAACTTCCCTGATAAGGGCATGAAGATTATGTCTAGAGACACCAGGCTGACAACCTGAGAAATAATTATTACTTACTAAACCAAATGAAAGCATTTAGCTCTTTAGCTCTTTGAGCTGATCTGTACAAGCTGAAGCCTGAAAGGAGGAGCTCTGAGCTGCCTGCTCAGCAGCAGCTGTTTGGGAGACTCACCTTTGATTTGAGATCCCTCTCACCACATCAGACTTCCTGTAAAGTGTTCACATAGATAATCCTTAAAAATCCCGAAACTTGGCCAGGCGCAGTGGCTCGCAGCTGTAATCCCAACACTTTGGGAGGCCCAGGCAGGCAGATTACCTGATGTCAGGAGTTCGAAACCAGCCTGGCCAACATGGTGAAACCCCATCTCTACTAAAAATACAGAAATGGATAGGCGCGGTGGCTCATGCCTGTAATCCCAGCACTTTGGGAGGCCGAGGCAGGCAGATCACAAGGTCAGGAGATCGAGACCACGGTGAAACCCCATCTCTACTAAAAATACAAAAAATTAGCCAGGCGTGGTGGCGGGCGCCTGTAGTCCCAGCTACTCAGCAGGCTGAGGCAGGAGAATGGCATGAACCTGGGAGGCAGAACTTGCAGTGAGCCGAGATCACGCCACTGCACTCCAGCCCGGGTGGCAGAGCGAGACTCCGTCTCAAAAAAAATTACAGAAATTAGCTGAGTGTGCTGGTGCGCACCTGTAATCCCAGCTACTTGGGAGGCTGAGGCAGGAGAATCGCTTGAACCCAGGAGGCAGAGGTTGCAGTGAGCAGAGATTGCACCACTGCACTCCAGCCTGGGTGACAAGAGTGAGACTCCATCTCAAAAAACAAACAAAAAAAACAAACAAAAAAAACCCAGAGACCTGAGAATTTCTGTTCTCCTCACCTCATAAAACTTTTTTAAGGAGCCCACGAGGCATAACTTCAGGCTGTCCACAATCTCCTGATGCGGCATCTGGAACACCACCCGGGAATACCATTTTGTGAGGGTGCTGGGGTCAGGGTGAGCAGAGAGACAGAGAGAGGAAGATGAACAAATGCTCAACGGGGACAGCCTATGGCTTGTGTCAGTAACACAGGTTTCTCTATGAATCAATCCAACAACAAATACCTAGAAAATGCATTTACGCTATACATAAGAACAAGTAGTGATGTGGGGAAAAGACACATTTAAGTCATATGCAGAACACAGATATGTGTACTTGTGGCCGGGCGTGGTGGCTCACGCCTGTAATCTCAGCACTTTGGGAGGCCAAGGCAGACAGATCACGAGGTCAGGAGATCAAGACCATCCTGGCTAACACGGTGAAACCCCGTCTCTACTAAAAATACAAAAAAATTAGCCAGGCGCGGCGGCAGGCACCTGTAGTCCCAGCTACTCAGGAGGCTGAGGCAGGGGAATGGCGTGAACCCAGGAGGCAGAGCTTGCAGTGAGCCGAGATCGCGCCATTGCACTCCAGCCTGGGCAACAAAGCGAGACTCCGTCTCAAAAGGAAAAAAAAAAGTGTAATTGTGGATATTTCCTACAAAACTGCTCCAACAGAAAAAATTTAACATCTTAGATATCCACCAAGAGAGGATTAAATAATGATACACAGAATAAATTCTGTGCAGCAGTTGAGTTGGTGGAGATTTATTTGTAATGGTATGGGAAAATATACAGTTTAAGTGCATATTAAGCTAAGGAATAATGTGCCTAGAAATATCCCATTTGTGTATATAGAAGTGTGTATGTGTATATATATCAGAGATATATATCACATGTGTTAATATATGCATAAAAGAGAATCTGAAAGTATATACACATCAAACTTTTGGCAGCTGTTAATACGAAAAGCTGGACCATGAGGAATTCTCACTTTCTAAATTTCTGCAGATATTTGGAATGAGCATGCTTTTTTTTACAACTGGAACAAACGATCAAAAAAACCTCATTTCTGGGGGGAAAAATGCCAACAACAACAACAAGGCAGCACAGCCCCAGCCTTGGAAGAGGCCACTCTTCAGCTGGGAAGCACTTTCACACCGGTGCCAAGTTTGTTAAATAAGCTGCATAGCCAGGTGCAGTGCTCATGCCTATAATCCCAGCACTTTGGGAGACCGAGGCAGGTGGATCACTTGAGCCCAGGAGTTCGAGACCAGCCTGCACAACATGGTGAAATCCTGTCTCTACAAAAACAAGCTGGGTATGGTGGCGCGTGCTTGTGGTCCCAGCTATTTGGGAGGCTGAGGTGGGAGGATCACCAAAACCCAGGGAGGCTGAGGTTGCAGTGAGCTGTGATCACGCCACTGCACTCCAGCCTGTGTGACAGAGTAAAACCCAGTCTCAAAAACCAAAAAAAGTTGCATACACAAATTTCACAGCCAGGCACGATGACTCACACCTGTAATCCCAGCACTTTGGGAGGCTGAGGCGGGTGGATCACCTGAGGTCAGGAGTTCAAGACCAGCCTGGCCAACACAGTGAAATGCTGTCCTACTAAAAATACAAAAATTAGCCTGGCATGGTGGTACGCACCTGTAATCCCAGCTACTAGGGAGGCTGAGGCAGGAGAATCACTTGAACCCAGAAGACGGAGGTTGCAGTGAGCTGAGACTGCGCCACTGCACTCCAGCCTGGGTGACAGAGGGAGACTCCATTTCCAAAAAAAAAAAAAAAAATTTTTTTTCACATGAAGATAGAGGAAGAAAATGCTTATAAATCTTTATACTATAATACATAAGACTAAAAAGATTTGCTGGATTTATAATAAGATTAGGCACTAAAACGAAATAATTAAACAAGATGGCACTGTGAGCAGTACTTACAGATTGATGCTTGCCACGAAGCCAACCACGGAGCGCATGCCTCTACTGGGGTCATGGTAAACATCCATCCCGATTACCATTAACTGTTTCTAGTTTAGAAAACAAAAACAAAAACCAAATCCCAGACCTGAGCAATGCACTGCTCCATTTTTAATTACTGTCTGAATCGCAAAGCAACTTCCCCTTACTGTTTATATGTGAAAGTAAGTTCTGGGAAAGAAAAAAAAAAGACAGCAATCAACTTGACATTTTTTTTTTTTTTTTTTTTTTTTTTTTTTTTTTGAGACGGAGTCTCGCTCTGTCACCCAGGCTGGAGTGCAGTGGCCGGATCTCAGCTCACTGCAAGCTCCGCCTCCCGGGTTCACGCCATTCTCCTGCCTCAGCCTCCCGAGTAGCTGGGACTACAGGCGCCCGCCACCTCGCCCGGCTAGTTTTTTGTATTTTTTAGTAGAGACGGGGTTTCACCGTGTTAGCCAGGATGGTCTCGATCTCCTGACCTCGTGATCCGCCCGTCTCGGCCTCCCAAAGTGCTGGGATTACAGGCGTGAGCCACCGCGCCCGGCCAACTTGACATTTTTAAAACACAATAAGCACAGTCAGAGATCTAGACCAGGGATCAGCAAAGGACTAAAGGGTAAATAACTTAGGCTTTGGGAGCCTTATGATTTCTGTAGAAACCACAGGTTGAGTATTCCCAAACCTGAAAAGCTTTTGAGCACCAACATGACACTCAAAGAGTTTCAGATTTTGGAGTGCTTCAGATTGCAGATTTTTGAATTTGAGATGCAAGCAAATGTCCCATACCCCCAGAAATCTAAAATCCAAAATGCTTCTGGTCCCAAGCATTTCAGAAAAAGCATACTTGACCTTTATTCAATTCTTTCTGCTTAACACAAAAGCAGTCATGGACAGTATGAAAAGAAGTACGGCTGTATTCCAGTGAAATTTTATTTAAAGACACTGAAAATTAACTTCATATAGTTTTCATGTATCATGGAATAATCATCTTAGTTTTATTTTTTCGCCATTTAAAAACATAAAAACCAGGTTGGGCATGGTGGCTCACACCTGTAATCCCAGCATTTTGGGAGACTGAGGTGGGCAGATCACCAGGTCAGGAGTTTGAGACCAGCCTGGCCAACATGGTGAAATCCCATCTCTACTAAAAATACAAAAATTAGTTGGGTATGGTGGCGGGTGCCTGTAATCCCAGCTACTCGGGAGGCTGAGGCAGGAGAATTGCTTGAACCTGGGAGGTGGAGGTTGCAGTGAGCCAAGATCATGCCATTGCACTCCAGCTTGGGCAACAAGAACAAGACTCCGTCTCAAAAAAACAAAAAACAAAAAACAAACATAAAACGCATTCTTAGATAATTGGCTGAAGAGGCAGGGAGCCATTTAGACTACTGAGTAAGTGTTGAGAAGAGGAAGCATAATGAATAAGGAAAAACAAGAAAAAGGCTTGGAGGATTCGCTGGAGAGGCAAACAACCATTTTGGCATCACTCACCAGAGGAATATCCACTCCCCAGAGCTCACCACCCAATTTACAGTTAATCTGAAGTAAAATTTTCTGGGCCACACTCCGAAGCCTGGTGGGCTGACCAATGGTTCGAACATTGACAACCTATAATGAAGGGACCAAAAGGTGTCAGGAGAAGCAGGTCACTACCAAACCCTCAGAAAATCTGAACTCTAAAGTAAACATTACATGTTTAAGAAACTCAAGTTAGAAGGTAACATATTTCACGTTAATAATTCTAATTCTAGGGTTTCTAGGCATGCATGCACATGGGCAAAATACAACCAACACACACACACACACACACACACACAAAACACACAAACCCAAAACAAAACCAACAAATGAAAACTTTCAAAAGGATCTCACGCAGAGTGGAATGCTTTTTTAACTCCCATAGGAAAAATAGCTTTCCCCTTTCAGAATGAAGACTATACTCACTCTCAGAACTCAGTCATATGAAACCACCTGGTGACTCAACCTCGGAACAAGCGAAATTGTTCATTCAGAAGCATGAGGGCAGCTTATGAAGAGCAATCTGCTCTTTGCCAGGTTGCTCTAATCAGGAGAACCTTTCACCAGAAGGCTCTGCATGTACTGGCTTCTAACAGCTACTTTAGTCTTTGTGAACACACATATCACTCTTTTCAAGCCTCAGGAGAGGTGCCATCTGTGCCTCCTGCCCCAACACCCACTCACCTGGGAGGGCACTGGGGACTGCACACAGCACAGCTTCTTGATGGCCCCATAGAGATCATCACGTGTGCCCATGATGATGCAAACAACCATCTGTATCTTTCCCTTGAAGAGATAAGGTATATACAAGTCAGGCTCTGGAACTCTCTGGGGACTTTCACAGGACTCTAGTTGGCAGTATTCTGAGTATGCAAAGCCATAGGACCTTTAAGGAAGACAGGGAACTGAAATAAAGAGGGTGGACATTCCAACCAGAACAAGGTCCTTGGAGCTGAATTAGCATTCTTTGGCTCAGGGCTGTTCTGAATAGATAGGTAATATGTTACTATTAATTACCCAGAGCTGGCCCTGATTACCAAAAGATTTATCTATTAGGAGACTCAGATGGCTGGAAAAGGACTAGGTTTGAATGCATGCAAGGTTTACACTACTTGCTGCTTCCAACTTCGTATGTTTTTTACTACTCTCTTTGGTTTACTAAACAACTTGTTACATTCATGCCACAGAACTTTAACTGAGGAAACAGGGAATGCAATACTACAAGAAAGCATTCAGAACTAAATGCAAACTGGAAAGAAGCTACTGCCAAATCCATAAGCAGCCACTCCTAACTTTCTGGTGAAGAGACAGGATGATATTGTCAGCAGCACAGCACATGTCAGTATCATCTATCCCTCACCGCTGAAGAGATCCAATACTGAAAAAAGATGACCTTTCAAAGTCTGACTAAAGAAAAGCAGCATTCAAGCGAAAGAAGATTGCCAACCCTTTATGCCAGAAACTGCTACAAATGGTAAATCAGTGGTACCCTGCTCCACATCAAGATTGGTGTGATGTTAAGACCGTTCAGAGGACACATTCAGCAATGACACCAAAGCATTTCCAAAGGCATGAGAACAGAGCTGCGCACTGGGAGCCTATGGACTGGACACAGCAAACAGGTGTGTTTTTTCAGGCCCTACAATGGCTTAAAAGTGTTTGTTTCTTTAAATTAACATTTAGGCCGGGCGCGGTGGCTCAAGCCTGTAATCCCAGCACTTTGGGAGGCCGAGACGGGCGGATCACGAGGTCAGGAGATCGAAACCATCCTGGCTAACACGGTGAAACCCCGTCTCTATTAAGAAATACAAAAAACTAGCCGGGCGAGGTGGCGGGCGCCTGTAGTCCCAGCTACTCGGGAGGCTGAGGCCGGAGAATGGCGTGAACCCGGGAGGCGGAGCTTGCAGTGAGCTGAGATCCGGCCACTGCACTCCAGCCTGGGCGACAGAGCCAGACTCCGTCTCAAAAAAAAAAAAAAAAAAAAAAAAAAATAAATAAATAAATAAATAAATTAACATTTAAACATAGGAAGATACACACATATGCAATTCCAGGTTTTTGGCCTTTATTAACAAACAAGCACGTGAAGAATCATTTTGGCAATCCTGGGTTTATATCTCCAGTCACAGGGGTTACCCCCTTCAGTTCATTTAACTCCCCTCCTGGTCTACTTCACTAATTTATACTCCTTATCAGGCTTCTGGAGACATATGAGTTTTTGATTCCTCATACAGATGATAATAGAATGCCTTAAAGATGAACAGAGAGAGAGCAAGGCCACTTTAAGTTGGAAAGCAATATGAATGAAATTCACATCCATGCCACATGAAAACTGTCAGTTGTACCCTCTCAAAAAGGGAACACAAGAAGTTGTGAAATGGGGGAGCTGATGTACTGCGCTGGGTTATTCTTTTGAAAGCAGAGCAGAACTTTTCTACGATCAGGTCAGAGGAAGGCCATGGTAGAGTATGACAGGCATGGTAGATCAGGATGGAATTATAAAGAGAATGCACAGGCTGGGTGCCGTGGCTCACACTGGTAATCCCAACACTTTGGGAGGTGGAGGTGGGGGGACTGATTGAGGCTGGGAGTTTGAGATCAGCCTGGGCAACAGAGGGAGACCCTATCTCTACAAAAAACTTAAAAATTAGCCAGGAGTGGTGGTGTACATGTACAGTTTCAGCTACTCAGAAGGCTGAGGCAGGAGGATCCCTTGAGCCCTCAAGTTGGAGGTTACAGTCAGCTATGATCTTGCCACTGTACTTTAGCCTGGGCAACAGATCAAGACCTTGTGTCTAAAAAAAGAGACAGAGAGAGAAATACACCAAAGAAAGAACACAAGTGTGCTGTTGTGAATGATATACCAAGAGTGCCGGATCAAAAAGAGAATGCTGCTGGGCATGATGACTCACGCCTGTAACCTCACTGCTTTGGGAGGTTGAGGCAGCAGGATCATTTGGGGCCAGAAGCTGGAGACCAGCCTGGGCAAACAGTGAAACCCTATCTCTATAAAAAATTTTTTTTAAATTCAGGTGTGATGGCCCATGCCTGTAGTTCTAGCTACTTGGAAGGCTGAGGCGGGAGGACTGCTTGAGCCCAGGAGTTTGAGGCAACAATGAGCTAAGATTGCACCAGTGTATTCCAGCATGGGTGACAGAGTAAAATGCTCCCTTTTTTTTTTTTTTTTTTTTTTTTTTTTTTTTTAAAAAAAAGGTCTCACTCTGTTGCCCAGGTTGGAGTAAAGTGGCATGATCATAGCTCAATACAGCCTCAACCTCCCCAGGCTCAGGTGATTCTCCCACCTCAGCCTTCTGAGCAGCTGGTACTACAGGTGCATGCTACCATACCCAGCTAATTTTTAGATTTTTTGTAGAGACAGGGTTTCGCCATGTTGCCCAGGCTGGTCTCAAACTCCTGGGCTCAAGCAACCCGTCCGCCTCAGCATCCCAAAGTGCTGGAATTACAGGCGTGAGCCACTGTGCACCCAGCTGACCCTATCTCTTAAAAAAATTTTTTAAAAAGAACTCTATGATGCCAAGACGACTGAATTCTAGGATTGAACTCACCAGAACAATTTACCAGAATCTTCAATTCAAGGGATAATTACTGCCAAAAGCCTTCCCCTTGCTTTTTTCTCTCCCTATTCTCCTTGTTCTATTTTATTGACAAACAGGTAAGAACTAAAAAGCCTGAATAACTAAGTTGTGAGTGCTATGACCTGGCCAGCTCTAGTGTTCCTGATCAGTCATCAGGACCTAATCAATGGGCCACCTGCCAAGTTCATCACCAGAGTAATTTTAATCTTGAACCAGGCCAGACTGAGGCAGCTCAGTAGTGAATCGTGCAAGACGGCACCCAACCCAGGCAGCTGCTTTCTGAACACAACGTGTTCTATAGATAATGAACCACAGTTAAGTCAGCTATTCTCTCAGCCAGTTACGTGAGAAAAAGAAGACTAGAGTGAGGGTGCCAACATAGAGTGAGAGAAGCAAAATTAACCAAAGGGCATAAAGAACACTTTTCCTTTTTTTTTTTTTTTTTTTTTTTTTTTTTTGAGACGGAGTCTTGCTCTGTCGCCCAGGCTGGAGCGCAGTGACCGGATCTCGGCTCACTGCAAGCTCCGCCTCCCGGGTTCCCGCCATTCTCCTGCCTCAGCCTCCCGAGTAGCTGGGACTACAGGCGCCCGCCACCTCACCCGGCTAGTTTTTTTTTGTATTTTTTTAGTAGAGATGGGGTTTCACCGTGTTAGCCAGGATGGTCTCGATCTCCTGACCTCGTGATCCGCCCGTCTCGGCCTCCCAAAGTGCTGGGATTACAGGCTTGAGCCACCGCGCCCGGCAAGAACACTTTTCAATCAGTGTTTCATGTGCACACAGGGAAGACAAGCTCTGGGGCATTATCAACAGCAGATGGATAACCATGGTAAGTTAAAATTAAGTATTTAAGTATTTTAAAATGGACATCCTATAAATGTATTTGAATTACATTTTTACCTCAGCTCCTAACATGGATTGAATGGTTCTGACATAGGTCTCTATCCGGTCATCCTTTAGTTCAACCCAGGCCGGTGGGCTCATATGCATGCCAATGGGGCCAGCTATCTTCTCCAACATGTTGACCAGTTCTCGAGCCTGATCCATTGCTCTCTTTGGGTAAAAAAGTGCCCAGAAATGCATGGGGATCTAGGAACAACCACAAGCTACTTTTAGTATTTCTCATAATTTAAACATCCCAATCTCACACTTAAGATTTCATTCTAGAGAATAAATTACTTTCACTCTCATTGCTTGAATCCTGTCTCATCTAACTCCTATTATTAACATGAATGTACATGATAAGAAAACTGGTGTAGTCTCAAAATGGAACGTTATACAGTAATGAGAATGGAAGAGCAACAACCACACCTAATAACAGGATGAAACTCACCAACACAAATTTAAGAAAAGAAGCCAGACATGGAAGAATATATAATCTATGATTCCATGTATATATAAAGTACAGAAATTGTTGAAACCAATCTGTGCTATGAGAAGTCAGGACAGTGGTTACCCTGGGTGTGTGAGGGGTAAGGGACAGGCAGTAACTGGGAGAATGGAGGGGGCTTCTGGAGTGTTGGTAAAGTTCTGCTTCTCAACCCTTGGTGTTGATTACACAGGTCTATTTAATTAAAAAAAACTCATCAAGTTATACCTTTATAAGTATGCTTTTCATTTATATTTCAATAAAACATTTAAAAACATGCATTTTATATATCTGTTTATATATATCTGGCCACGAAGTCCATGTTGGTTACAAATACAAAGTAGTAGTTATACACCATATTGTACTTTGATACAAATAGCTAGTGTATTATTAGTTTCCTAGGTGAGGTACTGTTTTAATCTAATTTAATTTCTCTCATAGATACAAACACCCTCTAGATACTCCCAGGGAAAGAGGGGGAAAAGAGAAAGAAAGAAGGGAGAGTGGGTAACAGGTTAGCACTATGTGAATTACCATAGCAATTTATTTCCTTTTCCTAAGTTTGTGGTCAGGCAAAGGGCTTACCTCTAACAACTCATCAACTGCTCTGTTTAAAGGATCCCTGTTTAGTAGGTAATTCAGAAAGGGGATTCAATTGGCACTTTCTCTCAAAAAGAGGACTCTAGATCATTCCTGCTTCCTAATTTCCACACTTTGGGGAATACTGGTCCTCTCTTTATCACTTCAAAAATCACTTACAGTCAAGATGGAAGGGTCTCTGGTTACTTCCTTAACCCAGTTTAGTTCCTGAGATGTGATAAATGAAGTATTTTTTAAGTTAATTCTTTCCATTGGTAGAACACGTCCTTCAATCTAAACAGAAAATAAACCATCTATGACATGAGCCATTTCAAACACTATTTAGAAAAACACTGCTACTGCTCTATGAGGCCTGCTCAGCTCCACCACAGACACTTGTCCTATTAGAACTTTTGAGACTAGCAGAATAATAAAGTTTCTAGCAGCGAAAGTCTCTGTCAATAAAAACCTACATTTACATAGGTAAAATTATTATAGGTACTAGTCTTTCATTATTGAAGCTTCCACATGATATCCCAAGAGAGGGATTTGAAAACATTGTCTATTTAGAACCACTGAATAAAGGAAAACAATCTTTAAAAAATATTTTAAAGGGGCCAGGCACCGTGGCTCATGCCTGTAATCCTAGCATTTTGGGAGGCCAAGGCAGGTGCATCATCTGAGGTCGGGAGTTTGAGATCAGCCTGACCAACATGGAGAAACCCCACCTCCACTAAATACAAAAAATTAGCCGGGCGTGGTGGCACATGCCTGTAATCCCTTACTCAGGAAGACTGAGGCAGGAGAATCGCTTTTGAACCCAGTAGGCAGAGGTTGCAGTGAGCTGAGATCGCACCACTGCACTCCAGCCTGGGCAACAACAGCAAAACTCCGTCTCAAAAAAAAAAAAAAAAATTGGCCGGGCGCGGTGGCTCAAGCCTGTAATCCCAGCACTTTGGGAGGCCGAGATGGGCGGATCACGAGATCAGGAGATCGAGACCATCCTGGCTAACACGGTGAAACCCCGTCTCTACTAAAAACACAAAAAATGAGCCGGGCATGGTGGCGGGCGCCTGTAGTCACAGCTACTCGGGAGGCTGAGGCAGGAGAATGGCGTGAACCTGGGAGGCGGAGCTTGCAGTGAGCCGAGATCGTGCCACTGCACTCCAGCCTGGGCGACAGAGCGAGACTCCGTCTCAAAGAAAAGAAAAAAAAAATTTTTTAAGGGAAAAATTGAAAGGAGAATATTAAAGGCAAAATTTCTTAATAAGGCTGAACAAAGACTATTATTTTATATTATCCCAGACAAAAGCTGAGGGGAACAAGCCATAAATATAATAAAAAGTTTAAATTATAATAATCAATTAGACCTAAATGTCCCAAAATAGCAAGATAATTAAGCTAATAATACATCAGTATGATGGGCTACTTTGTGACCATTAGTTACTTCCCAACTACATGAAATATGATCCTATTTTTGCACAAATAGTGTATATACGTCATGAAAACTGAATGAGTCCAAACTTAGTAGTGATTACCTCTGGGAGAGGTATAATTACGTAGGACTTTTACTTTTCATAATTTCTACTGTTTGCTTTTAAAAAAACCATTTTGGGCCAGGCGCGGTGGCTCACGCCTGTGATCCCAGCACTGTGGAAGGCTGAGGTGGCTGGATCACTTGAGATCAGGAGTTTGAGACCAGCCTGACCAACATGGCAAAACCCCGTATCTAATAAAAATACAAAAATTAGCCAGAGGTGGCGGCAGGCACCTGTAACCCCCAGCTACGTGGGAGGCTGAGGCATGAGAACCATTTGAACCTGTGAGGCGAAGATTGCAATAAGCCGAGATCGCGCTGCTGCACTCCAGTCTGGGCAACACAGTGAGACTCTGTCTCAAAAAAGTATTTTTATCTAAAATAAAAATGTTGTAATGACTTTCCTAATAACGTAAAAGTCTACTAATATTATTATTAGAATTTTTTTTTTTTTTTTTGAGACAGAGTTTCGCTCTTGTTGCCCAGGCTGGAGTTGAATGGCGCAATCTTGGCTCACTGCAACTTTTGCCTCCTGGGTTCAAGTGGTTCTCTTGCCTCAGCCTCCTGAGTAGCTGGGATTACAGGCATGTGCCACTACACCTGGCTAATGTCGTATTTTCAGTAAAGACAGGGTTTCATCATGTTGGTCAGGCTGGTCTGGAACTCCCAACCTCAGGTGATCTGCCCGCCTTGGCTTCCCCAAGTGCTGGAATTACAGGCATGAGTTACTGTGCCTGGCCTTTTTTTTTTCCCTGAAACGCAGAATAGACTTTTATAGGGCTGCACCCGGCTCTATAAAACTGAGTAAGGCACCCATATTAGCAAAGGTATAAGAGGTAGACTCATGCTCATGAAGCCAAAAAATGTTAATCCTTTCTAGCATAAAATTGGCAACATAAAATAAAAGTATGGCTGGGTGTGGTGGCTCACACCTGTAATCCCAGCACTTTGGGAGGCCGAGAAGGGCAGATCACTTGAGGTCAGGAGTTTGAGACCAGCCTGGCCAACATGGTGAAACCCTCTCTCTACTAAAACTACAAAATAAAAATTAGCTGGGTGTGGTGGTACACGCCTGTAGTCCCAGCTACTTGGGAGGCTGAGGCAGGAGATTCTCCTGAACCCAGGAGGAGGAGGTTGCAGTGAGCCGAGATCACTCCATTGCACTCCAGCCTGGGTGACAGGGCAAGACTCTGTCTCAAAAAAAATTTTTTTAAATAAATAAATAAAATAGAAGTATTAAAAACATAAACGTCTCTAAATTATTTTACCTTCATAAATTGAACTTAAGAAAATAAACAAGGGGGCTGGGCGTGGTGGCTAACGCCTGTAATCCCAGCACTTTGGGAGGCTGACACGGGTAGATCATGAGGTCAGGAGTTCGAGACCAGCCTGGCCAAGATGGTGAAACCCTGTCTCTACTAAAAATACAAAAATTAGCCAGGCTTGGTGGCACGTGCTTGTAATCCCAGCTACTTGGGAAGCTGAGGCAGGAGAATTGCTTGAACCCGGGAGGCAGACGCTACAGTGAGCTGAGATTATGCCATTGCACTCCAGCCTGGCCAACAAGAGTGAAACCCCGTCTTTAAAAAAAAAAAGAAAGAAAAAGAAAAAAGACAATAAACAAGGGCTGGCGTGGTGGCTCACACCTGTAATCTTAACACTTTGGGAGGCCAAGGTAGGCGGATCACTTGAGGTCAGGAGCTCAAGAGACCAGCCATGGCAACATGGTGAAACTCCGTCTCTACTAAAAATACAAAAATTAGTCAGGCATCATGGTGTGTACCTGTAATCCCAGCTACTCGGGAGGCTGAGACAGGAGAATCACTTGGAATCCGTATCAAAAAAATAAATAACACATACAAAGATTTAGTTATAAGGAGACTGCATCGTTATTTTTTTAAATTAATCAATTTTTTTGAGATGGATTCTCCTGTCTCCCAGGCTAGAGTGCAGTGGCCCCATCTTGGTTCACTACAATCTCCACTTCCTGGGTTCAAGAGATTCTCCTACCTCAGCCTCCTCAGTAGCTGGGTTTACAGGCGTGTGCCACCACACCCAGCTATTTTTAGTAGAGATGAGGTTTCACCATGTTGGCCAGGCTCTTCTCGAACTCCTGACCTAAGGTGATCCATCCGCCTTGGCCTCCCAAAGTGCTGGGATTACACATGTGAGCCAGCATGCCTGCCCTGCATCATTATTTATAATAGAAAAACACTAAATTCAATTTTAATGTAAAAGGATAGAAAATCGTTAATAAAAAGTATCAGGCAGCCATTAGAAATACTTAGAAAAATATGACCAGGCACAGAGGTTCACACCTGTAATCCCAGGACTTTGGGAGGCTGTGGCAGGCAGATTGCTTGAGGTTAGGAGTTCGAGACCAACCTGGCCAACATGGTGAAACCCCGACTTTACCAAAAAAATACAAAAATTAGCCAGGCATGGGGGCAAACGCCTGTAATCCCAGCTACTCAGGAGGCTGAGGTGGGAAAATCACCTGAATCTAGGAGGCAGAAATTGCAGTGAGCTGAGATTGCACCACTGCACTCCAGCCTGGGTGACAGAGTGAGACTCTGTCTCAAAAAAAATAAAAAATGAAAAACTTAGAGAAATATTAAATGACATGAACATTCAAAATATACTGACAACAAAAGGAAATTCACATAAATATTGCACATGTGTGTCTGTACGTGTGCATATACCATCACATTTTCTGGTTTACCTTATGTACATCCTTTTGCAGACGGAGCCCCCAACGCATCAGTTCATTGGTGGCTGCCTCGTTCTTTGCAATTCTCTGCAGCAAGCATTCCAAAGCACTATGGTGTTGCTTGGGGCTCAGGTTGATTTGCTGGGCCAAATCCTAAACAGAATTAAAATAAAGATAACTTATAAAAATAAAGATAACTTCACCAACATGAAGTTAAATAAACCCCAGTATGTCTAAAATGTTTCTCTTTCCCATTAGAAGTCAGCCGAAATTTTCAAATATCTTCAAGGACTTACTAAATATATCTCTTAGGAATGTGAATGTGATATAAGGTTAAAAATTGACTGGGAGGATGAGGTGGGTGGATCGCTTGAGCCCAGGTGTTTGAGACCAACATGGGCAACATGGACAAGACTCTGTCTTTGTAAAAAACTTTAAAAAATTAGCCAGGTATGGTGGTGCATGTCCTGTACTCCTGGCTACTCATGAGGCTGAGGCAGGAGGATCACTTGAGCCCAAGAGATTGGGGCTGCAGTGAGCCACAATTGTGCTACTGCGCTCCAGCCTGGGCAGCACAGCAAGACACTAACTCCACAAAAAAAAAAAAAAAAAAAATTGAATAATAAAAGAATTTTAGGCCGGGCGCGGTGGCTCAAGCCTGTAATCCCAGCACTTTGGGAGGCCGAGACCGGCGGATCACGAGGTCAGGAGATCGAGACCATCCTGGATAACCCAGTGAAACCCCGTCTCTATTAAAAAATACAAAAAACTAGCTGGGCGAGGCGGCGGGCGCCTGTAGTCCCAGCTACTCGGGAGGCTGAGGCAGGGGAATGGCGGGAACCCGGGAGGCGGAGCTTGCAGTGAGCTGAGATCCGGCCACTGCACTCCAGCCTGGGCGACAGACTGAGACTCCGTCTCAAAAAAAAAAAAAAAAAAGAATTTTAAACGTCATTGACACTTTCTCTTTTGTGATGTATAGATTTTCTTTCTCAAACCATGTTTTGACTTTAAAATTCCTAAAAAAGCCCATGAAACAGGAACAAAGGGGCTTGATTATACCTATTTAAAATGTGGGGCCTGGCACACTGGCTCATGCCTGTAATCCCAGCACTTTGGGAGGCCAAGGCGGGAAGACCACTTGAGCCTGGGAATTTGAGACCAGCCTGGGCAACATAGCGAGACCCAATCTGTATAATAAAACAAATATTGAAAAAGAAATAAAATTTGGGAAAAAATGTGGAAAAAATGCCATGGGCGAGGCATCCAGCCAAACAAAATAGAAAACCATATTCAGTCTAACACTATATGCCATAGTATACTAGTCATTTAATGTTACCAGAAGTCACTTTTTTACCCAGAACTTGTCATGGTGTTTGACTCATTAATAGGTACTTGCTAAATATTTATTGTTGAGTAAAATCTGACAGGTATGCAGGAAGATTCTGAATCACATAAGTGAGTTCTTTCTTTATTCTTCTGAGATGAACAAATTGCACAGCTGTTATTCCCTCTAAGGCAGTCATTAGGGTCAGTAAGTCTATAGGGCTATATAGATATAGCTCTGTGATCATAAAGTCATCAGGCAACTGGGAGTTGTAAGGAAAAAGCCTTGACCTACAAGGTAGGTGAAAGCAGAATTGGAAGGTAAACATGAAATAAATCTCTCACAGGAATTTGGAGCTTCACTTCAAGCTCTTTACAATGTTACTAAAAACTTTATGTGGCATATGGGTCTACGACAGACAAGGACTGGAAAGTGAGGCAGCAGAGAGAAGCTCAAGTGTGGACAGCCCCAGACAGAGTGTGGCCGGCTGGTTCTTGGGGTCTGGACTCACGCCGCGTAGGTGCCAGCTGCTGTACCCATCTCTACTACTCAGCCCTGCCCACAGGAGCTGAGACAAACACCCCAAGGACACTCAGGGACCCACAAGATAAACTTCTATCCTCATCTCCTGACTTGTTTGCTTTTTGCCTCATTATCTTCCTCCATGCCTTCAAATAAACTGAAGTCTTTAGAAACATTACAATAACTCAGCGCTCTCAAAGAACCTCATTCATGGTCCTATGACCGGTTTACAATTATCCAGCTGACTGCTGAGGATGAAGACAGAGTTATAATCCAGTCCCTCTACTATTCTAATGACCTTCAAAAGGAAGTTCTGATATGGTTTTTCACATCTTGTGTGGGAAGGTATCATGTTTCACAGAGGAGAAAACTGGAGCCTAGAAGAATGGACAGGCCCAGGTTACAATGCAAGCCAACATCAGAGTCGGAACGTGGCTCGGTTCTAACTCAAACTGCTAACCAAAAGGCTGCCTCACAAAGTGGGCATTTTCGGCTGAAAACACAGGACTCCAACCTTCATGGCTCTGAAGTCCTTCTTCATCTTCTCTGGGATTCCAGTCATAAAAGAAAGCTCGGGCAGCAGCAGGATTTCCCCTTTTAGCAGCTTTGAAGAGAGAACGAAGAGGGAAAATAAGGCAGTACAAGAGGCTCATGTTCCCCTGACCCATACAGGACATGCCATGGCCAGGGGTGCTCCTGCAGTGATAAACCTAACACATTAAGGAGTATAAATCCTGGAGGAGAAAGCAGTGAAATGCTAGAAGTATTTTATCCTTTCTCCCTCAGTCACTATACATATAGCCTGTTGTATCAGGTCAAAGGAAAAATATTGAAACTGTCAAAGGAGAGTAAAAACTAGAAAAAAAAAAAATCTGTCCTTCTTGGGCCTTAAGACAATGCTAAGACAAGGCATCCTATCCCTAAGCAGTGTGCCTCAGTCTCACTGTATCCTACTGGTCTTCAGTCTTCATATTTAAGACAGGAGAGTCAGGTGACAAGGCACCTTCTTAAGCCTCTGGCCCTGTTAAAATAAATGTCTAGGCCAGGCGCGGTGGCTCACGCCTGTAATCCCAGCACTTTAGGAGGCCGACACAGGCGAATCACGAGGTCAGGAGATGACCATCCTGGCTAACACAGTGAAATGCCGTCTCCACTAAAAGTACAAAAAATTAGCTGGGCATGGTGGCGGGCTCCTGTAGACCCAGCTATTCGGAAGGCTGAGGCAGGAGAATGATGTGAACCCAGGAGGCAGAGCTTGCAGTGAGCTGAGATCACGCCACTGCACTCCAGCCTGGGCAACACAGTGAGACTCTGTCTCATAAATAAGTAAATAAATAAATGTCTATACCTTTCCTGATGGATTCAGAGTTTTAATCTTCCTTCACAGGAAATTCTCCTTAACCCTTTAACCTAATAGCTTATGTGAATATTTAGCTCTGCCTAGTAAGGACTTCTAAAGCAGATCTTACCAGTGTGAGGGGTGCCTCTGGCTAGATGAGACAGACAAACACTTGCACAGCTTTCCGCAACCACACTACGATCACTACTCCACAGCTCCCACAAAGCCATGAGGACGGCTAAAAGCAGCTGACAGGATGAAGAACTTAAGCTGGAAGTGTAGGTCTGACAGTCCTACTCACCATCCCATGATTATTCTGTCTCTCACTGGGCCTGTGAATCAGCAGTGGCTGGTCTTCTTCCTTAATTGTGATCCCATAATTTTTGCTAGAGCAGAGTACACGCAGGAAAAAATTTCAGAAGCGGCATCACTACTCTTAGAGCACCATAGTCTGAGTCTCTTAACCAGGACTGAGGTATATAATTTGCATAACACCCTTGTCAAGGAGCCACTAGAAACCAATCATAATATATTTATAACCGGAAAAAGTAGGCTCAAATTATGTTGCAATTAAATATAGGAGAAATAAGGCTAAAGGTTCAGATTTAACGTCAGGCTAAAGGCCTTAGGCAATAGAAACATGAAATGGCAGTCAAATGATTAATGACTTGAATTTAATCTCTCCAGACTTCTAATGAAATCAGAAAAAGAAATACAATTCAAAGTCCTGAGATTAATTTATATAGTAACTTCCAAATTACTAAAAGAATTGAAGCTGTAACGGCAGCATACTGAGGTCAAATCCCACAAACAAACTCATTCAATCTTAGACACATTACCAATTCAATTATTTTGAAAGTGTCAAGTGGTATGCTATTGCAGAACTCAATATCCTGCTGGAGAACGTGGATTACATCCATCCCCCACCCTGAGGCCCAAACCCAGTCTCTTCTTGCTACCTGTAGTATTCTAAGAATGTGATCTCTTTCCCATCAGACATCGTGAAGCTATCCTTTGGAGTCTTATTCCAATCCACATCATCAATACGATAGGTACGATTGTTATATCGGGTGATAACAATATTGCCAACCAGAAGCTTAGTACACTCATCCTGGAAGTGTTCTTTATTCTGCTGATAAATGGCATGCCTTTGGAAAGAGACAAAAGACTTTTGGATCACCGTGTATATCCAGAACAGTATGAAAGGGATAGGGGATCAAGTAATTGAGGAATCTAATCACAGCTATATAGCACCAGAAGGCTCGTTGTGTTAAAACATGGGACTCTTGGCCAGATGCAGTGGCTCACGCTTGTAACCCCAGCATTTCAGAAGGCGGAGGCAGGAGGACTGCTTGAACCCAGAAGTTGGAGACCAGCCTGGGCAATATAGTGAGACCTTATTTCTTTGGCGGGGGAGGGGAGGAAAAAGCTTAAGAGGACCTGAATTGCAGAAAATAGAGAATATAGGCCTACCAGGTATGATGGCTCACAGCTATAGTCCCAGCTATTTGAGAGGCTAAGGTGGGAGAACTCCTTGAGCCCAGGATATTGAGATCAGCCTGGGCAACATGGCAAGACCCCCATCTCTAAAAAAATTAAAAAATTAGCCAGGTGTGATGGCATACCTTGTAATCCCAGATACTCCAGAGACTGAGTGAGGTGGGAAGATAGCTTGAACCCAGGAGTTTGAGGCTACAGTCAGCTATGACAGCATCACTGCACTCCATCCTGGGTGGCAAAGGCCCTGTCCCTAAATTAATTAAAATTGATTTTTAAAAATTTCATACTTTGAAATACTCATCAAATCATAGAAAGTTGCAAAATCTGGACGTAGAGTCTCATGTACAAAACTGCCATTGCTATAATATCAATAACTAGGCTACAGATCTTACTCCATTTTCATTGTTATTTACATACACTGGTGTATTTGTATGTGTATACAGTTTTCTCTCATTTATAGGTTACCACAATCAGATACCAAACTGTTGCATGTCACCACCAAAGGACTATTTCCTGCTGCCCTTTATATTCACACTCCCCCTCCTTCCCTAGATCTGGTTAACTACCAGCCTATTCTCCAGCTTTGTCATTTTGAGACTGCTATAGAAATAGAACCAAAAAGTGTGTAACCTTTTGAGATTGAGAAAACTTAATCTGGGGGTAGGGATGGGAACCCATGGCAAGCCACCTACAAGTGGCAATGGAGAAAAGCAAAGTTCTGTTAGCCTAGATTTGTAGTCTAAGTTGGGGTGAGCAGTGGATCAATCAGAAATTTAACGGCTAAATCCTGGCAATCAGAAAACCATAGAAGGCCACACATCCTTGGCTGACTGGGAAACCATCTATGTTTACAAGACAGCCAAGAAATCTCAGCTAAGAGTTAAAAGCCAAAAAATGGGAGAATTACCTCTAATTTTGAATGCATTCTTCAATCTACACACGGATCCATTAGCAGAGATGGAAGCCTTATGGGGTCATGGGGTTTGAGTATAACCGCTCTCCAAATCATTACCTGAATGACTAAGCTCTACAGACAAGGGGGTGATCGCTAGGAAGCCAGGTTAAAATATGATAATAAGGAAAAACCGAGTAAAGACATCAGCAGCTGCACGCCACAGGGATAACAGACTCTTACTCTAAATATGGATAGGTCAGCTTTAAAAAAAAAAAAAAAGAAAAATAGGCTGGCTGCAGTGGCTCACACCTGTAATCCCAGCACTTTGGGAGGCTGAGGTGGGCGGATCACGATGTCAAGAGATAGAGACCATCCTGGCCAACATGATGAAACTCCGTCTCTACTAAAAATACAAAAATTAGCTGGGCATGGTGGTGCACGCCTGTAGTCCCAGCTACTCGGGAGGCTGAGACAGGAGAATCACTTGAACCCGGCAGGCAGTGATTGCAGTGAGCCAAGATCGTGCCACACTGCATTCTAGCCTGGTAACAGAGCAAGACTCTGCCTCAAAAAAAAAAAAAAAAAAAAAAAAAATCAGAAAAATAAACAATACAGACTTGACAAAATGCATTAAACAGAAAGAAAAATAAGAAATCTCCAAGTATTTGAAAATTACAATACACTCTAAACAACCCACAGATGAAAGAAAGCACAAGAGAAATGAGAAAATATCTTGAACTGAAGGAAAATGAAAAATCAGACAATCAAAAAATTAGGGGCTGCCGCTAACGCAGTGCTCAGAGGGACATCTGTGCCTTAAATTACATGAGAATGAAACACAGAACCTACACATTTATGATCAAATAATAACTGACAAAGGTGTCAAGGTCAATCAGTAGGGAAGGACAATCTTTTCAAGAAATAGTGTTGTGATAATTAAACATGTAACGAAAGAAACTCAGACCGTTACCTGACATCACCTGTAAAAGTTAACTCAAAATGGATTGCAGATCTAAATATGACTCGAAACTATAAACCTAAAAAAAACCCAGAAAATCTTTGCAATCTCGAGTTAGGCAATGATCTCTTGGATATGACATCAAAACCAAAACCTATGAAAGAAAAAGTACAAATTAGACTTCATCAGAATTAAAAATGTCTACTCCTTAAAAGGGACCACTGGGCCAGGCATGGTGGCTCACGCCTGTAATCCCAGCACTTTAGGAGGCTCAGGCAGGTGGATCACTTGAGCTCAGGAGTCTGAGACAAGCCTGGGGAACACAGTGAAACGCCATTTCTACTAAACGTACAAAACAGCCAGGTGTGGTGGTGCATGCCTGTAGTCCCAGCTACTCGGGAGGCCAAGGCATAAGAATCGCTTGAACCCGGGAGGCAGAGGCTGCAGTGAGCTGAGATGGCGCCACTGCACTCCAGCCTGGGTGAAAGAGACCGTCTCAAATAATAATAATAATAATAAATAATAAAATAATAATAAATAAATGGGACCACTGGCCAGGTGTGATGGTTCACAACTATAATCCCAGCACTTTAGGAGGATCACTTCAGCCCAGGAGTTCAAGAATAGCCTGGGATGTGGTGAAACTCCATCTCTACAAAAAAAAAAATTGTTTTAATTAGCTGGACATGGTGGTGCACGCCTGTAGTCACAGCTACTCAGGAGGGTGAGGTGGGAGGATTGCTTGAGCCCTGGAGGCCAAGGCTACAGTGAGCTGTGATTACACACTGCACTCCAGTCAACAGAGCAAGACTCTGTCTCAAAAAAAAAAAAGTCACCTTTAAGAAAAATGCAAAGACAAGCTACTAAATGGAAGAAAATATGTGCAAATCATGTGATACATGCATATCATTCAGCTGATAAAGGATTTGTACTTCTTATATGTAATGAATTACTGCACAGCTCAGTAAAAACAACAACCCAAATATTTAAAAATAGGCAAAAGATACGAACAGATATTTCACCAAAGCAGACAAATGAATAGGAAGTACACACAGAAAAAGATGCTCTACATCATTATTCACTAGGAAAATATAAATCAAAACCACAACTGGATACCACTGTACACTGGTTAAAATTTCTAAAATTAAGACTGACTAAACAAAGTATTGATGAGAATGTGGAACAACCTGAATTCTCAGGCACTGCTAGTGGGAATGTAAAATGGTACAGACACTCTGGGAAAGAGTTTCTTATAAAATTAAACACACACCTACTATATGACTCGCCCCTCCGCTCCCAGGTATCTACTAACTAAGAGAAATGAAAGTGTATGTCCACACAAAGACTTGTACACTAATATTTATAGCAGCTTTATTTGTAACAGCCGACAGCTGGAAAGAACCTGGAAATAAACTGTGAATAAACTGTGGTAGAGCCACAAAATGAAACACTACCCAGCAATTAAAAGGAATGAACATTTACAACATACAACAATGCGAATGCTTTCAAAATAACGCTGAGTGAAAGAAGCCAATGTGAAAGAAAAACAATAGCAGGCAGGCAGGTGGGTGGGTGGGCTGTCGGGTGGGTCTTCTTCCTTGCCCCCTCTTATGCCTATAATCCCAGCACTTTGGGAGGCTGAGCCTAGGTAGGAGAAGTGCTTGGGCCCAGGAGTTCGAGACCAGCCTGGGCAACATAGTGAGGCCCCATCCCTATCAGGAAAAAAAAAAAAAAATTATATAGCTGGGCGTGGTGGCAGGCACCTGTAATCCAAGCTATGCAGGAGAATCGCCTGAACACGGGAGGTGGAGGCTGAGGCTGCAGTGAGCCGAGATTGCACCATTGCACTCCAGCCTGGGTGACAGGAAGAGAGTCCATCTCAAAAAAAAAAAAAAAAAAAAAGGTTATAAAAGAAAAACAAAAAAGCACAAGAACATAGTGATTCCATTTACATAAAATTCTAGAAAATGCAGAATAATCTCTAGTGACAGAAAGCTGACCAATATTTGCTGCCCATGGGGTGCAGAGGAGGAACAGAAGCCGGAAGAGGCTTCAGAGACACCTGAGTACATTTTGGGGCAATGGCTTGTGTCCATTTTCTTCACTGCAATGTTTCACAGGTGAAATATATCAACTATATATACATATATCAAAACTCATCAAACTGTATACTTTAAATGTGTGTGGGTTTTTTATGGATGTCAACTGTACCTTTACACATCTGAAAAAAGAAATAAATTAATGGAACAGAATAAAAGATCCGGAAATAGACTCAAACAGATTAACACTAAGTGTAGAATAAGGTGGTATTTCAAATTTGTAAGAAAAAAGATCACTGGGCCGGGCGCGGTGGCTCAAGCCTGTAATCCCAGCACTTTGGGAGGCCGAGACGGGCGGATCACGAGGTCAGGAGATCGAGACCATCCTGGCTGACACAGTGAAACCCCGTCTCTACTAAAAAATACAAAAAAACTAGCCGGGCAAGGTGGCGGGCGCCTGTAGTCCCAGCTACTCGGGAGGCTGAGGCAGGAGAATGGCGTGAACCCGGGAGGCGGAGCTTGCAGTGAGCCAAGATCACGCCACTGCACTCCAGCCTGGGCGGCAGAGCGAGACTCTGTCTCAAAAAAAAAAAAAAAAAAAAAAAAAAAGGATCACTGACTGGGCACAGTGGCTCATGCCTGTAATCCTAGCACTTTGGGAAGCTGAGGCTGGTGGATCACCTGAGGTCGGGAGTTCAAGACCAGTCTGACCAACATGGAGAAACCCTGTCTCCACTGAAAATACAAAGTTAGCCAGGTTTAGTGGCACATGCCTGTAATCCCAGCTACTCGGGAGGCTGAGGCAGGATAATCGCTTGAACCCAGGAGGCGGAGGTTGTAGTGAGCCAAGATCATGCCATGGCACTCCAGCCTGGGTAACGAGAGCGAAATTCTGTCTCAAAAAAAAAAAAAAAAAAAAAAAGGAAAAAAAGAAAAAAGATCATTAAAAAAACGGGTTAGCCTGCTAGCCAATTTTAGAAAATTCTTTATGAATTTAAGATTAATATCTAAGAAACTAAACAATAAAACTAGATGAAAACAAACATTCATATACTCCTAGGAATAAAATAAAATTCCCACAAACTGGAAAAGATGGATTACTCTGTCACCATAGTAACAAGTTGCCATAAGAATGAGTTTTAAGCCTGTTGAATCAATCTACATCAATTTACTTCAGCAAACACACTTTTGCAAGCCAACTAATCAATGTCATCCCCTTGTTTCTGTAAGCCAGCCAACCAGGGATGACTTAATCCAATACGCATACCTCTGAGGACAATTCAATCCACAAGAGTCTTGCCTGAGTAACCACCCTTCTTCAGAAGATGCTGACCTACTAGTCCATCTGCAAGTCTGCAATCCCTGAACTATACTCTTCCCAAATATTCTATAGAAGACCAATAGTCTCTAACTGCAGTAAGCAAGAAATTCAGCTTTCTTTTTATTTCCGATAGAACAGAGGTCTTATATCCTCTGACAATTTTCGAGGTCCAACCAAGATAATTTTGAAAACTCTTCCCAGGCAACATTCCAGAGATTTTCAGACCACCAATCCACTCACTGGGCCCTTGTGCTTAACTCTTTGTTCTTCAGATCTGCTGTCAAGTGAGTCAATCCCAACAACCATCTGAGGTGTGACTAGTTTCATTAAGCTCTAGTTGCTGAATCTGTTTTGTTATCCCAACATTTATAATCAAACAGCCTTTGTCATTAGCCTTAGGTCTTTATATAAGCCAATTAGACTTACTTCCTTACATTAAATAGACCGTTTGGTTTAGAAGTACAACCTCCAGTATGTAATCAAACCTAGATCTTTGTGTGAGGTCATTAGCCTTTTTTTTTTTGAAAGTGTATCATCTGAAAATATTTTTGCCATTAACTTTTTTTTTTTTAAATAGGGTCTCACTTCATTGCCCAGGCTGGAGTACAGTGGTGCAACTATGGCTCACCACTCACTGCAGCCTTGACATTCCATTCCAGCTCAGGTGATTCTCCCACCTCAACCTCCCGAGTAGCTGGGATGACAGATGCGTGCCACCATGTCCAGCTAATTTTGGTATTTTTTGCAAAGACAGGATTTTGCCATGTTGCCCAGGCTGGTTTTGAACCCGTGAGCTCAACCTATCCACCCTCCTCAGCCTCCCAAAGCGCTGGGATTACCGGCACGAGTCACTGCACCCAGTCATTTATGTTTTTCATTTGCTTGCTTTGCTTTTGCTGTTGTCTATACATATAAGGCATTTTTGTTTGTTCTGGACTGTCTTTTCTGCTCCACATAAAGAATAGTACTCTTTAGAGGAAGCCGGATAAGGCTTCATACCAATTCAGGCCATTCCTGAGAGCTTATGGTTGGAGGCCCATTAGACCAGCAACCCAACTGTAAAAATTTGGTGAAACCCTCTGACTCCAAATGGTTCCTATCAGTAATTTTTCATCCACTGGCCCCCATCCTTCTCCTAGACTATCAATTCCACTTTTCCTTGTTGTATTCTGAGTTGAGCCCAATCTCTCTCCCATCCTGCAAATCCCCATTGCAGGGGTCCTTGTGCCCATTGCACTGGTTCTGAATAAAGTCTGCCTTATCATTCTCTAACAAGTGCCATGAATATTTTTTTCTTTTAACAGAAATCACAACCAGATGCATTACAGTAAAACTTCAAAAGCCAAAGACAAAAATTAAAAAAATTAAAAAGATAACAGTATCACTAGTGATTGATATGTCAACAGGAACAATGTAAACCAATGGCCAGGAGCAATAGCTCACACCTGTAATGCCAGCACTTTAGGGGGCCGAGGTAGGAGGATAATTTGATGCCAGGATTTCAAGGTCAGCCTTGGCAACATAGTCAAACTGCATCTCTACAAAAATAAAAATAAAATAGGCTGGGAACAGTGCCTCACACTAGCACTTTGGGAGGCTGAGGTAGGAGAATCACTTGAGCCCAGGAGTTCGAGACCAGCCTTGACAACACAGCAAGACCTTGTCTCTACGAAAAAATTAAAACACTAGCTAGGTGTGGTGGTGCATCCCTGTAGTCCCAGCTACTTGGGGGGCTGAGGTGGGAGGACTGCTTGAGCCCAGGAGTTTAAGGCTGCAGTGAGTTGTGATCGTGCCACTGCACTCCAACCTGGGTAACCAAGTGAGATTCCATCAAAAAAAAAAAAAAAAAGGGAAGAATGTAAGCCAGATAATATTTCTCAAAGTGCGAAAAGAAAATAACTGCCAAACCCAGAATTTTAAGTTAAAGGCAAGATGGTAAACATTTTTAGCTAAAAATTAAAAGAATTTGTCACCAGCAGAGTCCACAGTAAAGGACATATTACAAGCAGTTCTTCAGGCAAAGGGAAAATAATCCCATATAGAATCCTGAGATGCAAGAAGGAATAAAGAACGAATACAATTTCAGAAGACAACAGTAAAGAAAAACTCCCACAGCTCCCAAAGGGGTAGGATGGGGTGAGGAGAGACATACAAAGATTCTGGAATCAGAAATTAAAACAGCTTTAGATCTTTCAACAGTGAATCCAAAAGCAAGGACGATGGAGTAGTGCCTTCAAAATCCTCAGGGTAAAGTATCTCCAACCTAGATTTATAACCTAGAGTTATATACCCAGTCAAACTAGACAACTACTTTGTAAACTAAAGACATTTTTCAAACATGTAAGGTCTCAAAATCATGTCCTCCAATGCACCCTTCTTCTGGAAATACTGGAGTATATATGCTACACCAAAACAAGAGAATAAATCAAGAAAGCAGCAGTTATGAGATCTGACATACAGGAGATTCCCCATAAGAAGGGAAGAGGAACCCCAAGACAGTGATGGTCTAGCCAGCCTGGAGAGCAACCAGCCTAACTGAAGCCAATAAGGTTCTAACAGACATTTCTAAGATAGTATTGAACTCAGTAGGAATGGGTCATTGAATGAACTGACAACTTAACAGTGACATAATAAAGCACCCTTATTTAGTAAACCTTTAGTTGACTCACTACCTTTTGGAAGTATGCAAAACATTCCTGGGTGATGAAAAGAAAAGCTGCCACATTTTGAAACACCTAGCTCTTCTCACTTCCAGGAAAAGAAATGCTCTTCTGTGGTTTCCAGTGATACATAAGAACAGGGAACGAAGGTGGTAGAACACCAAGCCAGTAACAGCTGCAGGGGACAAGGGAAGACAGCCTACAGAGCTCCCTGACAGACATGGACATGCTCTTGGGGCTGAGCAGTTACACTGAGAGCCAGGGTCCATGTCTGACATAACGGGGTAACACCTGACACAGGCCTTCTCACTATCTTGGAGAAGAGGTCCTCAAAGCTAGATCTAAAGTGATCTAGATCACCCCAAAAATACAGTATTTGGACGGGAGGGGAATGAAACTGACAAAATAGCTAGTGTTTCAATATACAGTGAAGGGATTACACAATTGGGTGTGAATTTGAGCTTAGTGGTAAGTACATATAAAATTATGTACTTAGAAAAAAAAGGCTGAGCATAGTGGCACAAGCCTGTAGTCCCAGTTACTTGGGAAGCTGAGGCAGAAAAGATCACTTGAGCCCAAGAATTCAAGGCTGTAGTGAGCTATGATCATGCCTGTGAATAGCCACTGCACTTCAGTCTGAGCCATGAAATGAGACCTCGTCTCGAAGAAAGAAGGAAAGAAGGAAAGGAAAGAAAGAAAGGAAGGAAGGAATTTTTTTTTTAAAGTCCAAGATAAATAACCGTGAAGAAAATAAAAATAAATTTCTTTTCTTTTTCCCCTAGACAAAGTCTTGCTCTGCTGCCCAGGCTGCAGTGCACTGGCACAATCTCGGCTCACTGCAACCTCCATCTCCCAGGTTCAAGCGATTCTCCTGCCTCGGCCTCCGGAGTAGCTGGGACTACAGTCCTGTGCCAACATGCCCAGATAATTTTTTTTTTTTTTTTAGTAGAGATGGGATTTCACCATGTTGGCCAGACTGCTCTCAACCTCCTGACCTCAAGTGATCTGCCTGCCTCGGCCTCCCAAAGTCCTGGGATTATAGCCATTATGAGCCACTGTGCCTGGCCAAAACAAAATAAATTTCAATAAACATGGAAAGACATGCCATATTTTTCAATAGGAGGACTCAGTGAACAGTCTCCCTCGTCAATGACCATCAAAATGCCAACTTTTTTTTTTTTGAGACAGAGTCTCGCTCACTCTATCGCCCAGGCTGGAGTGCAGTGGCATAATCTCGGCTCACTGCAAGCCCCGCCTCCCGGGTTCACACCAATCTCCTGCCTCATTCTCCTGAGTAGCTGGGAATACAGGCACCCACCACCACGCCTGTCTAATTTTTTGTATTTTTAGTAGAGATGGGGTTTCACCATGTTAGCCAGGATGGTCTCGATCTCCTGACCTCATGATCTGCCCACCTCGGCCTCCCAAAGTGCTGGGATTACAGGCGCGAGCCACTGTGCCTGGATTTTTTTTTTTAGACAGTCTCACTCTGTCACCCAGGCTGGAGGGCAGTGGCACCATCTTGGTTCACTGCAACTTCTGCCTCCCGGGTTCCTGGGTTCAAGCGATTCTCGTGCCTCAGCCTCCCAAGTAGCTGGAATTACAGGCATGTGCCACCCCGCCTGGCTAATTTTTGTATTTTTAGCAGAGACAGGGTTTCACCATGTTGGCAAGGCTGGTCTTGAACTGCTGACCTCAAGTGATCCACCCGCCTCGGTCTCCCAAAATGTCAGGATTACAGAGGTGAGCCACCGCGTCCGGCCAAAACAAAATAAATTTCAATAAATCAAAAGACATGCCATATTTTTCAAAAGGAAGACTAAGTGAACATTCTCCCTAGTCAATGCTCATCAAAATGCTAAACGACTTTTTTCTTATTTTCACTAAATTATTCAAAGGATCAAACGAAAGAGTATGTGGGTGACATTCACCATGAAAATTCTGAAAATAAAATTCTGACAAATATCGAAAACCAAAAAAAGTACAGTATTTTAGACAGAATCACATTAGTTTGGACCAATACATCAAACTGAAAGTTCAGAAATAAATCCAGGTATTTTAGCATGTAAGGTAGTGATTTGAATCTGTGGGAAAAAAGAATGTTTTTCAATAAACTGTATAATAGTACAGAGACAACCATCATAATCCCAACTTTCTATCAAGAAAAATCCATAGGGTTTGAAACACTGAAAATAGGCCCGGCGTGGTGGTTCATGCCTATAATCCCAGCACTTTGGGAAGCTGAGGCAGGTGGATCACCTGAGGTCAGGAGTTCAAGACCAGCCTGGCCAACACGGCGAAACCCTGTCTCTACTAAAAATGCAAAAATTAGCCAGGTGTGGGGGGAAGTCCCTGTAATCCCAGCTGCTCAGAAAGCCTGAGGCAGGAGAATCGCCTGAACCCAGGAGGTAGAGGTTGCAGCGAGCCAAGATCATGCCACTGCACTCCAGCCTGGGTGACAGGAGTGAAACTCCATCTCAAAAAAAAAAAAAAAATTTGAAAATAAAAATAAAAAATAACTAATTGCGTTTTTTTTTTAAGACAGGGAGGGTCTCACTTGCCTAGGCTGGAGTACAGTAGCACTATCACAGCACACTGCAGCCTTGAACCCCTGGCCTCAAGCAATCCTTCCACCTTGGCCTCCCAAAGTGCTGGGATTATAGGCATGAACCAGACCATCCCTGGCCAAGTAGACCTTTCAAGGCAGAAAAGCAAAGGCATTCACTGAAAGTACATGCAAGAAAAATAAACATATAAAAGCAAAGGCAGAAACCACAAAAAAAGAAATAGTAGATTTGAAGACACACACTTTTATTTAATAAACATTCTTGAATATTTACTATATACAATTAAATAAAACTTACAGGAGGCTATTGGCTTGGACTGGGCTCCTGCACTAGGCCCAACAAAGCAAACCAAAATGGGGTTATTCATGCTGAAGTTCCATGCCACCAAATAGAAACTAAGATCTTTATCTGACTTTCTGAGAAATCAGGAGAGAGAGATAATAGCCAAATCCCCAAACAGGCCAGTTTTAGTATGATGAAGATATCTCCTCTGCTTTAACCTTTACAAGGAAAGTAACAAATGACCAATCTGCTTTTTGTTCTGTTTCTGATTCCCTCACCCTTTTCTGTCTATAAAGCCAACCTCCGCCGCTCAGCTCATCAGAACCCTCAAGGTGTTACCCAATTCATGAACTCCCAATAAAAGCCAACAATTGTGTCTTTTGACAATGCTAAGCCCTATATTAGGTCTAAGCGTACATGGTGAGCAAAAAAGACATGGCCTCTGCCAGAGGAGCTGACAGTCTAGGAGAGACAGACAGAATAATTACAAAAAAGTTCAAGACATCTTCAGCTTCTCTTTCTCTTATCCCACATGCAGTCAGGAAATCCACTTAAATGCTACTTTCAAAATACAGATGTCCAGAAAATGACTCCTTACCACCTCCATCGCTACCATTCTCATGGCTCCACCGCATTACCACAGCCTCCTGACTGGTGTTCCCACTTCCAACCTCAGTCTGCCAAGTCTATTCTCCACACAGCAATAACAGGGAACCTTTTACAATCCAGCTTGGGTCTTGCCACTAAAAGTCCTGCATTTCACTCACAGTGAAGGTTAAAACCCTCACAAAAGCCCTACAAAGCCCTGTGTAATCAGCTCCTCCAACTGCTCTGCCCCTCCACCACCCTGCTTGCTCACTTGGCTGTAGCCACCCTGCGTGTGCCTGCACCAGGCCCGTTTCTGTCTTAAGGTCTGCGCCTCAGCTGTCCACCTGCCAAAAGCTTCTTCTCCCGTGTATTCACCTGGCTAACCCCTTACCTCTTTCAAGTGTTTGCTCAAATGAGCTTGACCACTCTACTTAAAACTGCAATTCTCTGCCCCCTTCCCCACTACTTCTGATTGCCCGAACTGTGTGCTCTACTTTTTCTTTTTTCCATGGCTCTTATCGCTTGTAATACATTATACAATTTATTTATTATATTTATGATTTACTGTTCGCCGGGCGCGGTGGCTCAAGCCTGTAATCCCAGCACTTTGGGAGGCCGAGGCGGGCGGATCACGAGGTCAGGAGATCGAGACCGTCTGGCTAACACGGTGAAACCCCGTCTCTACTAAAAAATACAAAAAACTAGCCGGGCGAGGTGGCGGGCGCCTGTAGTCCCAGCTACTCGGGAGGCTGAGGCAGGAGAATGGCGTAAACCCGGGAGGCGGAGCTTGCAGTGAGCTGAGATCCGGCCACTGCACTCCAGCCTGGGTGACAGAGCGAGACTCCGTCTCAAAAAAAAAAAAAAAAAAAAAAAAAAAAAAAAAGATTTACTGTTCATCTCCCCTGGTGACAACAGAGGCTCTGTGAGGGGAGGGATCTTTGTTTTGCTATCTAACAGGTCCTAAGACTCTGGTTCATAACTGGAGCTTGGTAGGTATACACTGAAGTAATGAATGAAATGGTCAGAGGAGCAAACACAAGCCTGACAACACCCAGTGGTTGTACATAGCTGGTGGGAAAAGAAACTGAAACAATCTTCTACAGGGTAGTTTGTCAAGATATAGTTAACTATCATATTATATTAGATATATATTAAAAGGCTTCAGAATGTTCAGCCCTTCCATTAAGTAATTCTACTTCTGAGTACGTGGCCTAAAAAAATCAGATGTACAGAGACTTATGTATAAGATGAGATTTCATACAGCCACTAAAAATTATACACATCTGGCTGGGCACGGTGGCTCACACCTGTAATCCCAGCCCTTTGGGAGGCTGAGGTGGGCAGATTGCCTGAGCTCAGGAGTTCAAGACCAGTCTGGGAAACATGGTGAAACTCTGTCTCTACTAAAATACAAAATATCAGCCAGACATGGCGGCATGCACCTGTAGTCCCAGCTCTTCGGGAAGCTGAGGCAAGAGAATTGTTTTAACCCAGGAGGCAGAGGTTACAGTGAGATGAGATCGTGCTACGGCACTCCTGCCTGAGCAACAGAGAGAGACACTGTTTCAAAAAAAAAAAGAAAGAAAGAAAGAAAGAAAAAGAAAAAAAAATTAGCCCAGGCATGGTGGCCTGTAATTCCAGCTACTTGGGGGCTGAGGCAGGAGAATCACTTGAACCCGAGAGGCAGAGGGTGCAGTGAGCCGAGATCGCACCACTGTACTCCAGCCTGGGTGATAGAGTGAGACTCTGTCTCAATTAAAAAAAAAATTATACACGTCTGTATTCAATACAGAAACACATACATTGTATATTATTATATGCAAACTCAGCACGTGCATATATCAAACCAAGTTCTCCTAATCACAAATTTAAAAAAAACTCCTCAAAGCATAGCAGATGTCTATTCAGATGCTTATCTCAGTATGACTAGGGACAAGGGCACATATATTCAGTGTAGTTATTCTACAACTAAAAATCTAAACAGTGCTGGGTACCATGGCTCATGCCTATAATCCCAACACTTTGAAAGGCTGAGGTAGGAGGGTCCCTTGAAGCCAGGAGTTCAAGACCTGACTGGGAAACATAGCAAGACCCTGTCTCTACAAAAAAAAAAAAAAAAATTAAAAATTAGCTGGGCGTGGTAGCACACCTGTAGTCCTGACTACTCGGAAAGCTGAGGTGGTAGGATCACTTGAACCCAGGAGTTCAGGGTTACAGTGAGCTATGATCAAACGACTGTATTCCAGCCAGGGTGACAAACAAGACCCTGTCTCTGGGGGGAAAAAAAAAGAGAACAATGTCTAATGTGTATTATTACCAGCTGTTACTGAACTTTTCAGAAAATCATCAGCTAGTTCAAGATAGATCCCACTATTCACTCACATGACATCCAGCACAGAGTCATTTCGAATGACCTTATGGGAGACATCAGCTAGCAGGAAGAGCCCTCCATCTGTCCTTCGGATGCTAGCCGCGTAGCCTGGCCAGATCTGCAATCTGGAGAGAGAGGTGGTCTTAACTGTAGGATTTTCAAAGAACACATATACTTCCATGCCCCCATGTGAACAATACTTTGAGGTCATACTGCCCTTCCCTAATAGTAATGAGAAAGCCTCAGGAAACTAAGTTAACTGACATCATTGCAAACTTACTGAAAAACCAAACTAAGGAAGAGATTTAGTTGATAAATTGTATTCACTACCATAAACTACTGCTGAGATTATGGTACTAAATACAACGGTTGTAATGGAAAATTTCTTTCCAGAACATTCAAAAGTGAGGAAGGGGAAAAAAGCACCAACCTGTGCTGCTGTAGTACCATAGCACTTGTAGGGTCATAAAAGTTTCTCCCCACAAGCTTCATATCTAAAAGTTTCATTACCCTGAAATAAAAAGCAAGTATGAGTTTTCTAATAGAAGAGTAATAAAATTATGTTCCATTATTCTTAGCTACATTTGCCTTTGGAAGTCTGAATGGTTAGAAATATTTGTGCTCTTTGCAGAAGACAGCTTTTATGTTGAGAACAATCTTGCTAAAAGAAAACCAAAAACTGCCAAAGCATTTGACTGAAAAAGTAAAGCAAAACAACAGCAGTCTTTTCCACTTACTAGCTGACCAAACACTGAGTTGATTTCCCAGGTTTGATGTACATTACTTCTCACCATTAACTATGAAGAATGCAAGAGAGCACATTGCTAAGTTTGTGAATAACAGTGTGGCAAAGGGAGTTACGTTTTTTTCCTGGTAGTTCAGCTTACTAGGTAGAAATTAGGTTCTGTGGGCCGGGTGCGGTGGCTTACACCTGTAATCCCAGCACTTTGGGAGGCTGAGGCGGATGGATCAAGGGAGATCAAGACCCTCCTGGTCAACATAATGAAACATCATCTCTATTAAAAATATAAAAATTAGCCAGGCGTGGCGCCGCATGCCTGTAATCCCAGCTACTCAGGAGGCTGAGGCAGGAGAATCGCTTGAACCAGGGAGTCGGAGGTTGCAGTGAGCCAATATTACACCACTGCACCACAGCCCGGCGACAGAACGAGACTCTGTCTCAAAATAAAAATTAAAAAAAGAAATTAGGTTCTATGTAAATAAGAGGTAGTTTGAGAATAGCAGCTGTATGAAAATCAGGATGTTTCAAAAGAAGTTAAACAATTATGAGCTATCTGTAATTCAAAAATTCAAGAGACTGAAAAAAAATCCTTCCAGCAAATATTTTTACACACAACCTCTTTAAGTAGCCCCCTTGTTACTGTCACCATTAAATATGCGCTATAAACAGCTGCTGTCAAAGTTCCTGAACACACCCAGAGGAACTCATTCTCCTAACCATCTACCTCCAAACCTAATTTCATATATTCAAATCTGGTCTACCACTTGTGAGATAATTTCTGAGTAAGCCCCAATACCATCCATTTATTCATTAAATGCTTCCAAAGCCATCTAGAATACACTGTCACATATTTCCATCCAAGCATCTTGAAGAACATTACTGCAAATACAAGACTGAAGTTAAAGGACAACAGAACTTCAGCTGTTACCTTACCGACGGAAAACAACATTGTAGAAGGGAATGCACAGGTCAGAGCAAGGCTCCAGGATCTTTGTCATCTGAACCTTAATGCTGATTTCAGCACTGTCTGTTTTCCTTTGACTTTTTAACTCAAGAACCTAATAAATAAATACACACAGGTAAAACAAAATGACAAAACTAAGAACTAATGACCAAGTCCTAATCTAATTCAACTGTATTCTTAAGAACACTAAAATATCTTAAAACACTTTTCTACTTTTCCCCTCACTTTGTTGTCCACAATGGCAAAAGCACAGCATGACGACTACGGTTCAGAAAAATGATTTGGTAAGAGAATTCCAACCAAGTTTATATTTGCAATTTTTTTTTTTTTTTTTTTGAGACTGAGTCTCACTCTGTCACCCTGCTGGAGTGCAGTGGCACGATCTCTGCTCACTGCAAGCTTCACCTCCCAGGTTTACACCATTCTTCTGCCTCAGCCTCCCAAGTAGCTGGGACTACAGGCACCCGCCACCACACCCAGCTAATTTTTTGTATTTTTAGTAGAGCCGGGGTTTCACCGTGTTAGCCAGGATGGTCTCGATCTCCTTACTTCGTGATCCACCTGCCTCAGCCTCCCAAAGTGCTAGGATTATTGTGTGCCACCGCACCTGGCCTACATTTGTAATTTTAAGTTACTCTTTATCACTGAAGTCACAGACTTCCAACCATTCCTCATGTGAGAAGGTGCTTCTTAAGGAATTCAAACCTAAAATGTGCTGTTATGCCCTGCAAAAATGTCTTCCCCTCTATGAACAGAAAAATACAACTCAAACGTACAGGAATTCTATGGTTTCCTACTCATCAAAACACCAGTGCTGGGCCAGGTGAAGTGACTCACGCCTGTAATCCCAGGGCTTTGGGAGTTCAAGACCAGCCTGGGCAACATAGCAAGACCCAATCTCTTAAAAGCAAAACCAAACAAAAAACACCAGAGCACTCTTAGGGTTCATCTGAAAGTCCATTTCCTGTTTGGTCTTACTTGTTGAAGCTTAACAGGCAGATAGAGAATAGATCCATCAAATGCAGTGACGTTGCCGGTGACAGCTTGATGGTCCTTCAACATGCCGAACCTCATGCTTTTGCACTCCACATTGGGGCTGGAAAATAATGAAGAGGATTTTCCTTCAACTTGACTCACACAGCAATCTTTTTTTTTTTTTTTTTTTTTTTTTTTTTTGAGACGGAGTCTCGCTCTGTCACCCAGGCTGGAGTGCAGTGGCCGGATCTCAGCTCACTGCAAGCTCCGCCCCCCGGGTTCACGCCATTCTCCTGCCTCAGCCTCCCGAGTAGCTGGGACTATAGGTGCCCGCCACCTCGCCCGGCTAGTTTTTTGTATTTTTTAGTAGAGACGGGGTTTCACCGTGTTAGCCAGGATGGTCTCGATCTCCGGACCTCGTGATCCGCCCGTCTCGGCCTCCCAAAGTGCTGGGATTACAGGCGTGAGCCACCGCGCCCGGCCTCACACAGCAATCTTTACCGCAGCTGTGCAACAGGTGCTAGTTACCCAGTAACTGCTGCTCCATCTAGTGGCCATATTAAAAATTATCTATCTGACTAGAACTTTGACTCAAGAATACCTGCTCGCAGCTGAAACATCAGAAAATACAGGTTAAAAAAAAATAAAAACCACCCCTAAATTCTACCATCAAAGGACATCTGCCTTAGCATGTCAGTGTATTATTCCTTCATATATACATATTTGTTTTTGAGATGGAGTCTTGCTCTACCGCCCAGGCTGGAGTGCAGTGGCATGATATTGGCTCACTGCAACCTCCACCTCCTAGGTTCAAGCGATTCTCCCTTTGTTTCCTTAACGTTTGTCAATCCATTCTCAGAGGAAGGGTTCACCCCACCTGCCTTTTTTTTTTTCTTTTTTTGAGATAGGGTCTTGCTTTGTCACCCAGGCTGAAGGACAGTGGCATGATCATAGCTCACTGCAGTCTCAAACTCCTGGGCTCAAGTGATCCTTCTGCCTCAGGCCCCCAAGTAACTGGGACTCTAAGTGTACCACCAGACCTGGCTAATGTAAAAAACATTTTTTTTTTTGCCCTGGCACAGTGGCTCATGCCTGTAATCCCAGCACTTTGGGAGGCCGAGGTGGGTGGATCACTTGAGGCCAGGAGTTCAAGATCACTCTGGCCATCATGGTGAAACCCTGTTCTACTAAAAATACAAAAAAATCAGTGGGGTGTGGTGGCATGTGGTTGTAATCCCAGCTACTTGGAGGCTGAGGCATGAGAATCACTTCAGTCTGGGAGATGGAGGTAGCACTGAGGTGAGACTGTGCCACTGCACTCCAGCCTGGGCAACAAAGTGAGGCTGTCTCAAAAGCATAAATAAAATAAAATTTTTTGTTGTTGTTACCTAGGATAGTCTTAAACTCCTAGCCTCAAGCAACTCTCCCTCCTCGGCCTCCCTAAGTGCTGGGATTACAGACATGAGCCACTGCATGCAGCCGTCTCCCCTCTTTAATGCTCACCTCTTTGCTGTACGTTTCACAACAAGCCTGTTTCCTAGGATCCAATTTCCCCTGCTTTTCTGGCTACTTCCCTCTACCTGTTATATGTGCTCAGCTCTGCTTTCTTACCTCATAGAAACTATTAAAGCAAAAAAAAAAAAAAAAAAAAAGAAAGAAACTATTAAAGCAATCCTGTTGCCTTCTATAATTATTCCATTTTCTCATTCCTCTTACAAACTTTTTAAATGACTGGCCAAGTCACTGGCTACTTCTTATGGCCTACCCCCTCCTTTGTGCTTTTCATCTTTCCTTTTTTTTTTTCTCTCTACAACTCTAACAAAACTACTAGAAGATCACCACACCCTCAACAAGCAAATCCAGTTGCTTTTTTTCCTGTGGCCAGAGCCAACCACCTTCTCATTATCTTCATTCAAATGAGTCCTTCCTTTGGTCTTTATAACATACCTTCAGAATATCTTCTCCCTAACTGTTCCTTTCTTCTCTCTTTCACTCCACTTCTTCCTCTTGTGTCATCAACTAGCAGCTGTCCTTCATAAATTCAGCCTTCCTAGTATAGCTACCTTTAGAAATAGTATGGAAGTTTCTGGCCAGGCATGGTGGTTCATGCCAGTAATCCCAGCACTTTGGGAGGCCGAGGCAGGTGGATTACTTGAGGTCAGGAGTTTGAGACCAGCCTGGTCAACATGGCAAAACCCCGACTCTACTAAAAAAAAAATACAAAAATTAGCCAGGCATGGGGGTGCTCGCCTGTAATCCCAGCTACTAGGAGGACGAGGCAAGAGAATTGCTTGAACCTGGGAGGCAGAGGTTGCAGTGAGCTGAGATTGTACCACTGCACTCCAGCCTGGGTGACAGATTGAGACCCTGTCTCAAAACAAAACAAAACAAAACAGAAAGAAATGGTATGAAAGTTTCTTTAAAAAGCTAAAAATAGTACTACGTATGATTTAACAATCCCACTTCTGGGTACTTATCCAAAGGAATTAAAATCAGTGTGTCAAAGAGATATATGTGCACTCCCACGTTCACTGCAGCACTATTCACAACAGGCAAGACAGAATCAATCTAAGTGTCCACCAATGGATGAATGGATAAAGTGGTACACATACACAATGGAATACTATATAGCCTTTAAAAAGAAGTACATCCTGTCATTTGTGACAATATGAAAGGATCTGGAGAGTATTATGCTAAGTGAAATAAGATAGGCACAGAAAAACAAATACCATCTGATCTCACTCATATATGGAATCTAAAAAAGTTGAACTCATTGTGAACAGAGAGTAAGAACATGGCTACCAGAGGCTGGGGGGTGAGGGGTATGGGGAAATGGCAGATGTTGGTTAAAAGCTACAAAGTTTCAGACAGACAGGTGGAGTAAGTTTTAGTGATCTATAGTAACCATAGTTAACAACAGCGTGTATTTCAAAATTCCTAAAAGAGATTTTAAATGTTTTCACCACAAAAAACAGTAAGTAGGTGAGGTGACAGATATGTCAATTAGCCTGATTTAATCTTTCTATTATGTATACATTATCAAAACATCATATTGTATTCATACATATACCCAACTATTTTTCAATTAAAAAAACTGAGACTTCCATATCATCTAATTTTCTTCACAAGTATTTCAAAACACTTATTTTCACAATTCCAGCTAAGAACTTCCAGCTAATGACTCCTCTAAGATATTAAAAGAGAACACAAACTAATATAAACTCTTTCTAAATACTAATAAATCCTAAAACTATTGATATAAAACTGAAGTTATCTTTCTTCATTTTTCTCACCCCTAAATTTAACCCTAGACTGTCACTGGAGAGATGTCAGATGTTGGTATGATGGCTCATGCAGGGAAGGATCCAGGTTTCATGGGGCATGGATTTCACACCACTGGTGGGGGAGGGGGAGGGTTCTTTAAGAAAAAGAATACAAAATTACACATATGAAATAAGTTAAAAGATCATGGAAGACACCTAATGCAAATTTTAGAAGGCCCTGAACTTAAGCTTCATTAATTTCACATTAAATTAACTTCTAACCTCATGTATAAATCTATACTCTATGAAGTTAAAATCGGGATTGGTAATATAGCTAAATACATACACAAAGTTTAAGATTAACCTTAAACTTCCTGTAAGGATCTGAGTAAATGCATTATCTCATCGAGAGGTCCACCAGGAACTGTACAGGACAATATTCAGTTATTCCAGGGGAACTATTTTTTTACTGCCCTCTAAGAAGTGAACAATACGAAGGAAAGCTGTGAATACCTGAAAGTCACATGATATTGATAAACTGCTTCATTATGACATTGTATTTTGATGAGGTTCAGTCCCAAAGACTGAGGTGTTCCTTTTGATCCCTGCTTCACAATAAGCTCTCTAGAAAATAAAAACAAAAAGCAACTGCACGTATCAAAAACAAAAAACAAAATAACTAACCAACCCACACAACCAACAACAAAAAGATTGGGGGAAGTAACATTTTTTCACATTTTGCTACAGATACACAAATTAAGAATCAACACTTAAAAAAGCTCCCTCTGAAGGCTAATCATTAGCAAGACCTAATTAGATAAGCAAGGTCACCCTACCTTTCCTAGTAACATTACCAAATAAACTAGGCCCATTAACTAAGAACACAAGGATGAGTTCTATGGAGAAAGATGAAGTGTCACGATATTCTTCCTAAATTATTTCCTTATCTTCAATAAGACAAAGAATTGTCTCAATTGGGAAGGAAACAAAAGGCCGTGAGTCCATTCTTTTGTTGCATGCTATATGTCCACTGTCAACCACATTTAACTTTAGAAATTGTCCCATCTTGGCTGGATGTGGTGGCTCACACCTGTAATCCCAGCACTTTGGGAGGCTGAGGCGGCTGGATCACGAGGTCAGGAGTTCACGACCAGCCTGGCCAACGTGGTGAGACCCCATCTCTACTAAAAATACAAAAAAATTAGGTGGGGGTGATGGCGGGCGCCTGTAATCCCAACTACTCGGGAGGTTGAGGCAGGGAATTTCTTGAACCCACAAGGCGGAGGTTACAGTGAGCCGAGATTGTGCCACTGCACTGCAGCCTGGGTGACAGTGTGAGACTCTGTCTCAAAAAGAAAAAAAACAAACTGTCCCATCTCTTTGTCAATCTCCTACTGGCAAAAACCAGAACACCCTGCAATACTTATTACCCAGGGAGGACCCAACAAAAATAGATTTTACAATACTACACACCAGCCAAAATGCAGAGTTTTCACGATCATTACTAAGTAGAGAAGGCAGTGCTCCTGACTTACTTTTCCTTGTGTTCCACAGTCAGGACCAGAGGGCGATCTGGAGAGTGCAGGGGGGACTGGGGCAGAGCTGGTAGTGATGACAGCTGCGGGGGATCCCGGAATGGTGCACTGAAGGCACAGGGAGGCTTGTCCACTCCTCTGCCGATACCACCTGCTGCTCTTCCCAGTGGTAATAAAGAAGCATCCGAACTCCCTCTTCCAAGCATCCTGAAATGTGGGGAGAGAGGAAAATCAGGGCTTTTTATAATAGCTATGTCCCATCCAGATTATTCCCCCAACTCCACAACCTCTTCCTGGAGGAATCAGCTAAAGTCATCCAAGTTTGAAATTCTCTCAAACCACATATGCCAAGGCCAGGCACAGTGGCTCATGCCTGTAATTCTAGCACTTTGGGAAGCCGAGGTGGGCAGACTGCTTGAGACCAGGAGTTCAAGACCAGCCTAAACAATACAGTGAAACCCCAAATTATAAAAAATACAAAAATTAGCCAGGTATAGTGGCTCATGACTGTAGTCCCAGCTACTTGGGTGGCTGAGGTGGGAGGATCACTTCAGCCTGGGAGGTCGAGGCTGCAGTGAGCTGAGATCATACCACTGCACTAAAGCCTGGGTGACAGAGATAGACCCAAATTAAAAACAAACAAACAAACAAAACACAACATATGCCACCATGACTCATTCACCAACCACTATGGACTGTCAGAGCCATCTTCCATAGCAGAATAGAGGAGAAAGTTTGACTCAACATAATTAAAGAATCACCACGGCTGGGTGCAGTGGCTCACGCCTGTAATCCCAGCACTTAGGGAAGCCAAGGTGGGAGGATTGCCTGACATCAGGAGTTTGGGACCAACCTGGCTAATATGGTGAAACCCCATCTCTACTAAAAATACAAAAATTAGCTGAGTATGAGGCAGAGGTTGCAGTGAGCTGAGATCGCGGCACTGCAGAGGTGCAGAGGTTGCAGTGAGCCAAGATTGCCCCACTGCATTCCAGCCTGGACAACACATCGAGACTCCATCTCAAAAAAAAAAAAAAAAAAAAAAAAAAAAAAGTCTGGGCACAGTGGCTCATGCCTGTAATCCCACTACTTTGGGAGGCCAAGGCGGGCGGATCACTTGAGGTCAGGAGTTCAAGACCAGCTTGACCAACATGATGAAACCCCGTCTCTACTAAAAATACAAAAAATTAGCTGGGCGTGGTGGCGCATGCGTGTAGTCCCAGCTACTCGGGAGGCTGAGGCAGGAGAATTGCTTGAACCTGGGAGGCGGAGGTTGCAGTGAGTCGAGATCAAGGTACTGCACTCCAGCCTGAGCGACAGAGCAAGACTCCATCACAAAAAAAAAAAAAAAAAAAAAAAAAAAAAAAAAATTCATCCCAATCAGGGTAATTTTTTAAGAGGACAAATGAATTTCTGAACAGCCCAGGAAGAACTACTTCTTACCCTTTTCCAATGTCTAGCTGTATTAACAGCTGCTGACTACTCTTGGGAAATGCACATTCTTTAATATAAAACCAGACATTGATTGTTTATGAGATGACACAACCCTTCTTAGAGTTGCTCTCTGAACTTACAGAGATACTCCATCTGAATTTGATAGTTACCTGAGAGCGTAACTTTACCCACCTATTCCAACCAACGGAGGCCTCTGCCATCTTGCTGTCCCCAGCTGCCAACACTTTTGGATTCCAAAAAGTGGGAGAGAGTTCCTCCTTGTCCTTGCGTACCAGATTAGCAGACAAGCCTCGACCTAAAATGCCTCTACCTGAAAGAAAGAACCGAACCCCAGCAATGACTATGAGTTAAACGTGTTTTATAGTTTTTTTTTTTTTTTTTTAAGCACAGTTATGTTTCTGAAGATAAACCATTTGGATTTTAGAAGAAACCAATCATATATATCACTGAATTTCTCAAGTTAGTTTTCCACATACCTGATGGAGGCATTTCCCGTTTCAGAGGCGTCTTAGAAACTGTTTCAATGCCCAGGCCTCTGAACATGGAGACCAAACCCACAGACTCCTGTGGAAAGTCAAAGAATAAAGTTCCAAGAGGTAGTTTAAAACCCCAGAAACAAGAGCTTTCTTAGTCTTGGTATATAAGAAAAATCATCTTCAAATTCTATAAATGTTTTAAGAATAAAGAGAAACATTTTATAAACTTTAAAAAATACTTGTAACTGTGTGATATTAGGTCTTAAAGCACAGTTACAGTTATAGCCCATGATATGATATGCAGTATAACAAAACGCAACAGAACAGAGTTAACTTTTCCATTTTGATTTGACAAACAGCATAACAAAATGCAACAGGACAGAATTAACTTTTCCATTTTTCTATTTCCTGCATATTCAAGGCAAGAGAGAACAAGAGTACTGGTTAATAAATTTCAAAAAAGCTGGATCATTTATGAGTATCAGAGGTTTGGATAACCTGCTACTGTTTTCCTACGGCAGTCTTGAATGTCTACTACTGTTACACCAGTTGGATCTGGCATGAATAAAAGCTATGTATAGACTCAAGCAATTCATTTGAGTCAACATGTAAGATTACTGTCATAAACTTTTCTCCTTACAAAAATATTACATTTGACAATGTAAACTCTACTTAAAATAATCCTAACTTCATTATTAGGTTCGTCCTACATTTGCTCTCTTTGACATATTAATTATAGACAAATATTCTTGAAATTACTTTATAATTAAAAATTGAATCCTGGCTAACACGGTGAAACCCCGTCTCTACTAAAAAATACAAAAAACTAGCCGGGCGAGGTGGCGGGCGCCTGTAGTCCCAGCTACTCGGGAGGCTGAGGCAGGAGAATGGCGTGAACCCGGGAGGCGGAGCCTGTAGTGAGCTGAGATCCGGCCACTGCACTCCAGCCTGGGTGACAGAGCGAGACTCTGTCCCAAAAAAAAAAAAAAAAAAAAAAAAAAATTGAAAAGCATACACATGTTAAGTGTTCACACAGCAGCAGCAATAACTGAAGATCCTATTTTTCTTTAAGATTTGTTCATTGGGCAATGAGCCTTCCAAAATGAACAAATGTTAAGTATTATTACCTCAGAGGCAGGAACTGCTGCTACTATCATAAAGTCAAAACCAGGGTGAAAATCTAAATATTCAGAAAAGAACAAGAGGTTGTACCTTTAGCCCTAACAATTACAGATGGAGGGATGGAGGGATGATTGGAAGCTAGAGGACCTATGGTACTTACCAAGTCCATCTAGCGTTCATTATGCGGTACTTTTTCATACCTCTAGAAACTCTAGATTTGAAACATCTGCCCAGATGTATCTATTTGTTAAAGAAAAAAAAAAAAGACAACCTTGTTTCTGTTTAGGGTTTCCCAGTTTTGCAAGCACTTTGTTGTTGTTGCTGTTTGAGATAGAGTCTCGCTCTGTCGCCTAGGCTGGAGAACAGTGGCAAGATCTCAGCTAACTGCAACCTCCGCCTCCAGGGTTCAAGCAATTATCCTGCCTTAGCTTCCTGAGTAGCTGGGATTACAGGCGCACACCACCACGCCTGGCTAATTTCTGTATTTTTAGTAGAGACGGGGTTTCACCATTTTGGCCAGGCTGGTCTTGAACTCCTGACCTCAGATGATCCACATGCCTCGGCCTCCCAAAATGCTGGGATTACAGGCGTGAGCCACCGTGCCCAGCCCTGCAAGCACTTTGTAATCCATTACTACTTCTGATGGCAGACAGGTAAGCTATATGCCTCTCCTATGCATCCTGAAGTGGTCTTACCCTTTGTGCTGGCCCCCTCTGTGTGCTTGGCTCCTCTGGCTTTCCAAATACATGGCCTCTGCCTGCAGGTACTCCCCTGCCCAGAGCTGGGTCCAAAGGTTTAGAAGCTTGTAGCCAACAGCCTGGCATCCGTACAGCCTGGCACTGGGATGGGTGGACAGGAGACTGGCCCCTGAACGATGGTCGGAAAGGATCCATGGAAAGGCTGTAGAGAACACGTGTGTTGATCCTGTTCTGGTTAATTACCTGCCAGTATTTTCAAAAGATTAAGGTTCCCAACTGTTTTCCTTTTCCTTCAAGACACACTCACAAAGCATTAAAATAATATTTTGAGTCAGTCCAGTAACATGCCCAGCCTTCTACAACATATTCACTTCAAAGGCTTCTATCTGATCTGTAATATTCTAAATACCCTTCATTAACAATTCCTTACAGCAGTGGTCCCCAACCTTTTTGGCACCAGAGACTGGTTTCCTGGAAGATAATTTTTCCTTGGACCCAGGGGTAGGGGGATGGTTTCAGAGTGACTCAAATGCACTACATTTATTGTGCACTTTATTTCTATTATTACATTATGATAATGAAATACAATTATTATACAACTCACCATAATGTAGGATCAGTGGGAGCCCTGATCTTGTTTTCCTGCAACTAGATGGTCCCATCTGTGGGTGATGGGAGACAGTGACAGATCATCAGGCATTAGACTCTCATAAGGAGCACACAACCTAGATCCCTCGAATGTGAAGTTCACAAGATGGTTTGTACAATGAGAATCTAATGCCACCAGTGATCCGACAGGAGGCAGAGCTCAGGTGATACTATGAGCCATGGGGAGCGGCTGTCAATACAGACGAAACTTTGCTCATTTGCCAACCTCTCATCACCTCGTGCTGTGCAGCCCAGTTCCTAACAGGCCCCCAACCAGTCTGTGGCCTGGGGGTTGGGAACCCCTGCCTTACAGGCTCACATCCTCCTTGAACTTATATTTTCTACCCAAATAGCCTCTCACAAAACGCAATCCTATAAGTTAACTAGCTGTTGTGTAAGGAAGCAGTTTTTTGGGAGGGTCTCCCTCTGTCGCCCAGGCTGCAGTGCAGTGGCATGATCATGGCTCAAGTGACCCTCACATCTCAATCTCCTGAGTAGCTGGGACTACAGGCATGCACCACAACACCCAGCTAATTTGTATATTTTTTGTAGAGACAGAGTCTTGCCATGTTGCCAAGTCTGGTCTCAAACACCCGGGCTCAAGCAATCTGCTGCCTCAGCACCCCAAAGTGCTGGGATAACAGGCGTGAGCCACCACACCTGGCTAAGACAGTTTTTACGTACGGTGATGACTTTTGTTTATAAACAATTTTATTTTTTGAGATGGAGTTTCACTCTCGTTGCCCAGGCTGGAGTGCAATGGCACAATCTCAGCTCAACGCAACCTCTGCCTCCCGGGTTCAAGTAATTCTCCTGCCTCAGCCTCCCGTGTAGCTGGGATTACAGGCATGCAGCACCAGGCTCGGCTAATTTTGTATTTTAGTAGAGATGGGGTTTCTCTATGTTGGTCAGGCTGGTCTCAAACTCCCGACCTCAGGTGATCAGCCCACCTGGGCCTCCCAAAGTGCTGGGATTACAGGCGTGAGTTACCATGCCTGGCCTATAAACAACTTCATAGTTAACATAGCCATATCATAAAATTATTGTCAATAAATATTTATGAGTTTTTGCTTTGTTTTTAGCCTCTCTTTCCTAAGTAAGAGTCCTTTTTTCCAGTCTATGATTGCACTAACCTCTTTTCCTTGGTCTGTTTAGTTGCTTCTCCGAATCTCTATCCAATTCTTTTTTACAAAATTCTTCCTTCAGGCTGAGCACAGTGGTTCATGCCTGTAATCTCAGCACTCTGGGAGGCCTAGGTGGGAGGACCACTTGAGGCCAGGAGTTGGAGGCCAGCGCCTTAGGAACACAGTGAGACCCTGTCTCTATAAAAAATTTAAAAATAGAAAAAAATTTTTTTTTAAACTCTCTTCTTTCAGACTCCACCAGAAGTCTCCAGAGGACGCAGTCTTTCTGCTTCGAGCCTACAATACTTGCTCAGTCTCACAGGTTGCATTTAATACCCTTCTCTCCCCCAGGTTACCAGGGGTGAGGCTCTCCCTGGCTTCCCCACCAAATCTAAAGCCCATCAGGTCTCTTCAAAATCACTTCATAACCTGTAGGTTGGGCGTGGTGGCCCATGCCTGTAATTCCAGCGCTTTGGGAGGGGGGTGGATCACTTGAGGTCAAGTGTTCAAGACCAGCATGGCCAACATGGTGAAACCCTGTCTTTACTAAAAATACAAAAATTAGTCAGGCGTGGTAGTGCATGCCTGTAATCCCCCCTACTCAGGAGTCTGAGGCACCAGAATCGCTTGAACCCAGGAGGCGGAGGTTGCAGTGAGTCAAGATGGTGGCACTCCAGCCTAGGTGACAGAGCAAGATTCTGTTTCAAAAAAAAAAAAAATCACTTTATGACCTATAGATTTCAAGACACCCTCTTTAAGGGGTTCCTCTCATTGTCCTGACTTGCCCCTGATTCCTGAAAAATATTTCTTAACGGAAAAGATTTTTTTTTTTTAAAGACAGGGTCGGCGGATCACGAGGTCAGGAGATCGAGACCATCCTGGCTAACACGGTGAAACCCCGTCTCTACTAAAAATGCAAAAAATTAGCCGGGCGAGGCGGCGGGCGCCTGTAGTCCCAGCTACTCGGGAGGCTGAGGCAGGAGAATGGCGTGAACCCGGGAGGCGGAGCTTGCAGTGAGCCGAGATCGCGCCATTGCACTCCAGCCTGGGCGACTAAGCGAGACTCTGTCTCAAAAAAAAAAAAAAAAAAAAAAAAAAAAGACAGGGTCTTGCTCTGTCATCCAGGTTGAGTGAAGCGTTGGGATCTTAGCTCACTACAGTCTCAACCTCCTGTGCTCAAGCAGTCCTCTTGTCTCAGCCTCCCAAGTAGCTAGGACTTCAGGTACTTGCCACCATACCCAGCTAATTTTTTTGTTTGTTTGTTTTTGAGGCGGAGTCTCGCTCTGTCACCCAGGCTGGAGTGCAGTGGCCGGATCTCAGCTCACTGCAAGCTCCGCCTCCCGGGTTTATGCCATTCTCCTGCCTCAACCTCCCTAGTAGCTGGGACTACAGGCGCCTGCCACCTCGCCCAGCTAGTTTTTTTGTATTTTTTAGTAGAGACAGGGTTTCACGGTGTTAGCCAGGATGTTCTCGATCTCCTGACCTCGTGATCCGCCCGCCTCAGCCTCCCAAAGTGCTGGGATTACAGGCTTGAGCCACCACGCCCGGCCCATACCCAGCTAATTTTTAAAAAACTTTGTAGAGATGGGATCTTACCATGTTGCCCAGGCTGGTCTCAAACTGCTGACCTCAAGTGATCCTCCCACCTCAGCCTCCCCAAATGCTGGGAGAAGCCTCTTCTTAACTTTCAAAAAGCTGTCTTGGCCAGGCATGATGGCTCACGCCTGTAATCCCAGCACTCTGGGAGGCCGAGGTGGGCAGATCACAAGGTCAGGGGTTCAAGACCAGCCTGACCAAAATGGTGAAACCCCATCTCCACTAAAAATACAAAAATTAGCCAGGCATGGTGGCGTGCGCCTGTAATCCCAGCTACTCGGGAGGCAGAGGCAGGAGAATCGCTTGAACCCAGGAGGCAGAGGTTGTAGTGAGCAGATATCACGCCACTGCACTCCAGCCTGGGCAACAGAGTGAGACTCCGTCTCAAAACAAACAAAAACAAAATTAAAAAGCTGTATTAAGTATTAGTTACAGAGAAATCACATACATTTAAAGAAAATATTAACACACAATTCCCAAGTCCACATCATAGTGCAGACAGTTCAAGAACCTGAAAAATGTATTGAACTAAACTATCCTCTTTCACACTCTAAATGCAAGATATGACTCCCTTTCTTGAAGGCTATATTTAACTGCTAACACCCCTTTTCGGTGAGCCAGGACTCTGCTCACACCTCCTCAACACCACCCAAAGAAACCCAAGCAATCAGTATGTTAACAGCTACATACTCAGAAGCGCTGCACAGCCTCCCTTAAGTGACATCTGGAATCTTCCTCCTTGTCCACGCTTCCCTCAACCCCCAACATCACTTCTATAGATTCAGGTAGCTCCCTCACAAGGCCCTCTCCCAGTGTGGGTTTCCCCTGGGATCAGGTAGCAGATACTTGGCTGACCGAAAGGTTCAACGGGAAAGGAACCCAGGATGGGCTGGGCCTGTCTCCCTCGCATCCCTGAGTGCGCGCTCCGTGCAGAGGCCTCACGACTCGGGCCTAACCAGAAGCAAGGCCCCCGAAGGCGAATCCCACCCCCTTTCCACCCCGAGAAACGCACCTTTTCCCAAAGCCACAGCCCTGCCGGGGGTTCTATCTCCTCTTTCAGGCCAAATAAGAGGTCCACTTGGGCCTCCCCTGCCGCCCCCACCTGAGCACGTTCTCTGGGGCCTCAGCGCCGGGCCTCGAATAACGACTTCCCGTCCCCGCCCGACCGGCAACCCTCAGCACCTCCCCGAAGGGGGAGGGGAGAGGCCCGGGAGGCCGGCCTACCCCACGTGCTTGAGCAAAAGCCCACCCTGCCCGCCCGGGTGCGACCTTGGCCTGCCTGGCCTGCCGCAACCGGGGCCAGTCCTCTCACCTGGGCGCGAGTCCTCGTCCCACTCGCCCGGCTCCACGGGCCTCAGGAGAGGACGGCGCTCAACCCACGCCCCAGGGCCCACATGCTCCAGGGCCAATTTCCGCTCTTCGAGGCCGCCGGGGCTGAGCCCATTGGCCATACGACCTGTCGTTCACAAGAGCAAGCTATCTCATTGGCCCATCTACAAGAGAGGCTCGTCCTTTCCAGCAGGTTCGCTGTGCAGGGGTGGTTCGTGCGGAAGGAGCGCTGGAAGTTCTGTGACCCTCAGCGTTAAAATGTGTTAGGGTTTGGAGATCCTGACTCCCTTTCTGGGGGCAACTCTTATAAACAGATTTAGCCTAAGACTCGCGTGTTGAAATTGACTTGCCCCATTCCTGCCAGTTAGAGGATTAGCGATACAGGTGGTGAAAAAAAAAAGGTAAACTCGAGTGCGCATTCAGACACCTAATTCATATGATTTCTGCACATCACTTTCCTTATACATAAAACAGAGATAAAAACTAAAAACATCCATTCATAGGGTTGAATGGAAATGTACACACATAATGACATAACGTATGTAAAATACTTAGCACAAGATGACCCTCGATAAATGTTGCCTATTGTTATTTATTGATGCCTAAATCTGTGAGCCAAGAAGAACTTTCTAGGAAGCAGATTATTAGTGGTTACTTGAGCAACTACAGAATGATTTTACCCAAAGAAAGATTTCTGCCCCTCTCCCAACCATTTTGGCAAATAACTGCATCCCTCTCCCACACCCAGGTTTTACAGGGTGGTTGAGGTCAAGCTTCTGAAGGCTTTGGTGGATGCTATGGTGACATCCAAAGGCTCTGCATGGAATAGGACTAGAGAAGGATTAACCTTACCTTTTCCAGGTCTCAGATATCCCATTACTTGTTTTAATCCACACATACAAGGGCCCTCTCTCTCCTTCCCGAATGAGGATAGTCTGAAAATTATTGGAGCAGGATGATTTTCAACTCAGGAATCCAGTTGGCACGATGCCCCTTCACTGTTCCTAGACAGTATTTGTTTACCATCATCTAACATTTTCACTTCCTTTACCACACAACCTTCTTAACTTGCAACTGTTGCAATGTTATGTTGTAAGCAATACTCCTGCCTGTGCAAATACTTAATGGTAGCAAGTGCAGTCAGAAACAGTTATACAAACTGTTTTGTAACGTTCATGAAGATCCAACTCCCTGTTCTTTTACGAACTCCGACCAAACTCTGCATGACACGCTTATTGTATACACACGAAACAATATTTTGGGGGCAGGATTCAGCAAATCTTCTAGTTGAAGTAAGGAAATAATAATCCTCAGATAATTTCCTGAACATGTCTTCTATTTGGGAATCTAAACCAAGAGCACCATCACAAAGGGTAGGCACATTGAGTTTCCTATATTTCTATATCCTGTCCATCCGTGCACGTGTAGGTGGCCTTTGTACAGTATTTCTAGCCAATCCAGACATCATGAACACTACTTATTTAACCAAAGGAAAATCCATATAGTCTTGCTGTTGATTGGACATAAAAATGGTTGAAGCTTTCTGAAACATGGAAATCTATTTAGAATCTTTCAAAATAATATATCTTGGAGATTATATTCCCTAACAGAATACTTTAATTGTTAATTAGCCATCCCTAGGATATTGATTAAAAAGGACACACATAATCTAATCACAAAAAGATGAGTATGTGAGATGGATATGTTAATTAATTTGGTTTAATTCCACAATGTAAACAAATATCTGAATATTATACTGTACCACATAACCATATGTAATTGCTATTTGTTAATTAAAAATGAAAGGGGCAAAAAGAGTACATATATTACACTAAGAGAAAATTACAGATTTTTTTTTTTTTTTTTGAGGCGGAGTCTCGCTCTGTCACCCAGGCTGGAGTGCAGTGGCGCGATCTCAGCTCACTGCAAGCTCCACCTCCCGGGTTCACGCCATTCTTCTGCCTCAGCCTCCCGAGTAGCTGGGACTACAGGCGCCCGCCGCCACGCCTGGTTAATTTTTTTGTATTTTTAGTAGAGACGGGGTTTCACTGTGTTAGCCAGGATGGTCTCGATCTCCTGACCTCGTGATCCGCTCGCCTCGGCCTCCCAAAGTGCTGGGATTACAGGCATGAGCCACAGCAGATTTTTTTTTTTAATTCAAAATTAAGTCATAATACCAAATTCTGTCCACCTGTCCCTGCCAGTCTCTAAAATTCAGAGTGAAAATTGCCCCATAACTATACATAATCTGAATTTTCCTAAGCAGTCATGACTCCAAATACCCTGGGCACTTGGTCCCCATAAATATTTATATTCCAACCATGTATTCTGATTTACTGTTGTTGTTGATGTTGTTGCTGTTCAGAAAATAAGATCACCAGAGCAACAGCAAGATTAAGGGCAGAAAATTACATTATTGGTGGGGCCTAAAACCTATAGGAAGGATTTCATTTAATGTAGACCTATGCAGTACGTCTGGGTTCCTGGCAGAGAGAACTAGAAATCCTTTCAGGAGAAATACACCAGGCTCCCAAAACTCCCATGTAAAAGGTATCAATAAATATGAGCTCACAAAACACATCAGGCTGAATAACAGAAGGACACACAATCTAATCAAAAAAATGGGCAAAAGCCATGGTGGCTCACACCTGTAATCCCAGCACTTTAGGAGGCCGAGGTGGGCAGATGGCCTGAGGTCAGGAGTTTGAGACCAGCCTGGCCAACGTGGTGAAACCCTGTCTCTACTAAAAATACAAAAATTAGCCAGGCATGGTGGTGCGTGCCTGTGATCCCAGCTACTCGGGAGGCTGAGGCAGGAGAATCGCTTGAACCCGGGAGGCGGAGGTTGCAGTGAGCCGAGATCAAGCCACTGCACTTTGGCCTGGGCAACAAGTGCAAAACTCTGTCTCAGAAATAAAAAAGGCGGGGGCGCAAGAGATGTGAGTGGACCTGTGTCAGTCCATTAGTCCCTTTAGTGTTACTGTAAAGGAATACCTGAGGCTGGGTAATTTTTAAAGAAAAGAGGTTTATTGAGCTCATGGTTATGCTGGCTGGAAAGTTCAAGACTGGACATCTGGTGAGGACTTCGGGGTACTTCCACTCATGGCGGAAGGCAAAGAGACCCAGCCTGTGCAGAGATCACATGGAGAGAGAGGAAGCAAGAAACAGGGGAGAGAGGCGCCGGGTTCTTTTTAACAACCAGCTCTTGTTGGAACTAATAAGCCCTTTAGTAGAGACAGGGTTTCGCCATGTTGCCCAGGCTGGTCTTGAATTCGGTGGCTTATGGGTGTGAGCCAACACCCCTGACTGGAGCCATAAAATTTAATGGAATTTGTCCTTCAGTATCTGCAGAGTATTGGTTTTTAGGACCTCCCTCCATGGATACCAAAATTCACAGATACTCAAGTCTCTTATATAAAATGGTATATTTTATATTTGCATATAACCTATGCACATTTTCCTGTGTACTTTAAATCATCTCTAGATGAATTATAATACCAAATACAGTGTAAATGCTATATAAATAGTTGTTACACTGTATTGTTTAGGGAATAATTACAAGAAAAAAGTCTGCACCTGTTCAGTACTGATGCAACCATCCTTTTTGTTTTTTCCAAATATTTTTGATCTATGGTTGGTTTAATCCATGGATGCAGAACCCATGGATAGGGAGGGCCTATTTAGATGAGACCTTAGACTTGCAATTGATACTGAAATGGTATAAGACTCTGGGGGCTGTTAGGATGGGGCGAATGTGTTGCATGTGAGAAGAACATGAATTTGTGGGGGGACAGAGGGAGGAATGTTAGGGAGTGAATTGTGTCCTCCTCACAAAACCTATGTTGAAGCCCTAATCCCCTGTATGTGCAGACAGAGTATGTAGGGAGATAATTAACGTAAATGAGGTAAAGAGGAGCTGTAAATGAGGTAAAGAGGAGCTCTAATCTGATAGGATTTGTGTCCTTATAAGAAGAGAAAGATACATGAGATCTCTCTCTATCTCTATCCGTCTCTCTTCATGGAAGCACAGAGACAAGGCCATGTGAGGACACAGCAAGATGGCAGCCATCTATAAGCTAGGGAGACGGTACTCACCAGAAATCAAATTTGCCAGCACCTTGATCATAGAATCGTAGCCTCCAGAGCTGTGAAGAAAATGTATGTTGCTGAGGCCACCCAGTCTGTGGTAATTTGTTATGGCAGGCCTGTCTGACTAATAGAATAACAGATGTCAGCAAGGATGTGGTGGAACAGGAACCCTCTTACATTGCCAGTGGGAATGTAAAATGATGCAGCTTATTTGGGAAACATTTGGCAGTTTCTCAAAAAGTTAAACAAAAAATTACTGTAGGAATCAAATTTTCACTTCTTGGTAGCTACCTAAGAAAAATGAAAACATGTCCACACAAAACTTGCATGCAAATGTTCACAGCAACATTACTGATAATTGCCAAAAACTTCACCTAAATGTTCATCAATTGGTAAATGAATAAACGGAAATTTGTATGCTTAACAATGGGGATACGTCAAAAAAAAAAAAAAAAAAAAAAAAAAGGAGGCCAGGTGCGGTGGCTCATGCCTGTAATCCCTGCACTTTGGGAGGCCAAGGCGGGTGGATCACCTGAGGTCAGGAGTTTGAAACCAGCCTGGCCAACATGATGAAACCCCATCTCTACTAAAAATACAAAAAATTAGCTGGGTGTGGTGGCGGGTGTCTGTAATTCCAGCCACTCAGGAAGCTGAGGTAGGAGAATCGCCTGAACTCGGAGGGTGGAGGTTGCCGTGAGCCAAGATCGTGCCACTGCACTCCAGCCTGGGCAACAAGACCAAAACTCCATCTCAAAAAAAAAAAAAAAAAAAAAAAAAAAAGGAAAAAAGGAATAAAGATGTGGTATATATTCACACAATGGATGGATTAATCAATAAGAAGGAACAAACTGCTGTGGCATGGATAAACCCCAAAAATATGTTAAATGAAAGAAACCAGACATAAGAGACCACATATTGTATGATTCCATTTATGTGAAATGTCTAGAAAAGATAAATCTATAGAGACAGAATGTAAACTAATGGCTGCCTGGGTCTGAGGGTGGGAATTAGGATGAACTGTAAATGTGCATGAGTGCTTTTATTAGGGTGACAAAAATGTTCAAAAACTGATTTATGGCAATGTTTGCACCACTCATTAAATTTACCAAAAATTATTGAATAGGATAAATTATATGATATGTAAAATACATCTTTTTTTTTTTTTTTTTTTTGAGATGGAGTCCAGTTCTGTCACCCAGGCTAGAGTGCAATGGTGTGATCTTGGCTCACTGCAACCTCCGCCGCCTGGATTCAAGCAATTCTCCTGCCTCAGCCTCCCAAGTACCTGGGATTATAGGCTCCTGTCACGATGCCCAGCTAATTTTCGTATTTTTAGTAGAGACAGGGTTTCACTATGTTGGCCAGGCTGGTCTCGAACTCCTAACCTCATGATCTACCCGCCGTGGCCTCCCAAAGTGCTGGGATTAAAGCATAAGCCACCACACCCGGCCTAAAATATATCTTAATAGAGGTATTTTTTTAAAAAACGCACATTAAAAAACAAGCAGAGCAGTTTGGGAGGCCGCAGCGGGCAGATCTCTTGAGGTTAGGAGTTTGAGACCAGCCTGGCCAACATGGTGAAACCCCATCTCTACTAAAAATAGAAAAATTAGCCAGGCATGGTGGTACACGCCTGTAATCCCAGCTACTCAGGAGGCTGAGGCAGGAGAATCGCTTGAACCTGGGAGGTGGAGGTTGTAGTGAGCTGAGATCGTGCCACTGCACTCCAGCCTGAGTGACAGAATGAGACTCTGTCTCAAAAAACCCAAACCAAAATCAAAAAGAAACACCACAAAATAACATACAGAAACTACAGTGAACAGAACCAGATCCAGAAATATTTCAAAAAATAGTGTCACTGAACACAGAATATAAATAAATAGCATATTTCATAAATATGAAACAATATGTTTCAAGAAATAAAGGTGGCAATTGCAACAATGAGTAAAGAGCAAAGGCAGGCCAGGTGCAGTGGTTCACACCTGTAACCCCAGCACTTCGGGAGGCTGAAGCGGGCAGATCGCTTGAGCTCAGGAGTTTGAGACCAGCCTGGGCAACATGGCAAAATGCTATCTACAAAAAAATAGTAATAAAAAAAAAATTGGCCAGGAATGGTGGTGCGTGCCTGTAATTCCAGTTACTTGGGAGGCTGAGGTAGGAGGATCACTTGAGCCTGGGAGGTCGAGGCTGCAGTGAGCTCTGATTGCGCCACTGCACTCTAGCCTGGGCAACAGAATGAGACCCTATCTCAAAAAAAAAAAAAAAAAAAAAAAAAAAGCAAAGGTACCCAAAATTGATGAGGCAAGTTTGGCAAAGAACCAAAATAGAACTTATAAAAATGAATAATGTGATAGAAATTAAACACTTCAAGGAAAATTACACAAGAGAATATACACAGCTAAAAAGAGACATAATGAATTAGAAGATCAGCTGAAATATTTACCTAGAATGTAGCACAGAGACAGAGATGGAAAACATGAGAGGCTAAAAACACAGAGAACAGAGTGAAAAGGCCCAATAAAGTTTGAGATGGAGATAACACAGAAAAAAGAGGAAAGGCAATATTCAAAGATTTAATGGGTATGAGCTTTTTAGATTTGATGAAAGATACAAATCTTTAGCTTCAAGAAGACCAGTGACTCTGAAACAGAGAAGTAAAAAGAAATCTACACTCAGCACATCATCATTGTAATGCAGAATACCAAAGGCAAAGAAAAGATCTAAAAACGCAGTCATAAAGAAAAAAAAACACATTATCTATAAATGAGTGAAAAGTGGACTTAGTAATATTAATAGAAAAATCCTGGAAGACAGTGGTACAATATATCCACAGGCCTGAGAGACTAAGGGAAAAAAACCTGTCAACCTAGATATTGTATACCCAGTGAAATTTTATTTCCAAAACAAGGGTAAAATAAAGCATTTTCAAAGAAACATAAACTGACAGATTTACCTCCAACAAACCCTCTCTAATGAAATTTCTTAACATGAAGATAAAGCAAAATGGGCCAGCTGAGGTGGCTCACCCTGTAATCCCAGCACTTTGGGAGGCCTAGGCAGGCAGATCAGTTGACACCAGGAGTTTGAGACCAGCCTGGGCAACATGGTGAACCCCTGTCTCTACTAAAATACAAAAATTAGCCAGGCATGGTGGAGCATGCTTGTAATCCCAGCTACTTGGGAGACTGAGGCATGAGAATCGCTTGAACTCGGGAGGTGGAGTTTGCAGTGAGCCAAGATCATGCCTTTGTGTTCCAACCTGGGCAATAGAACAAGACTCTGTTAAAAAGAGAAAAAAAAAAAAAAAAGAAGAAGAAGAAGAAGAAGAAAAAAAGCCCCCAGAAGGAAAGTCTGGGAAGAAAAAAGGAATCATGAGTGTAGTAAGTGACTGAATAAAGGGGTAATAATAGTGTGCAATAGATGGATGACTTAGCCTAGATCCTCAGAAGGTGGGGCCTGAGACAAAGATTAAGTGCAAGTATTTGACTGGAGAGTGTGATCCCAGGGACTAGGAGTGAGGGACAGGGGAATGATGCAGGGAGGGAGGGAGAGCTTACTCAAAGATGCATTAGGAAGTTGGCCACTGCTACAATGATCTGGTTGCTGTATCCATCAGGACCATTTGAGAAGCCATATGAAGTCCACGGCAAGACTACCTATCCTACAGGAGCAAGGAGGATGCTTGTACCATTGACTCTCTCCTTTCCTTTGGTCAAAGACATACCTCAAAGAATGTTAAAACCCCGGTACTTTGTAGTTGCACCATGGTGTTCCCATCCTGTTCCATGCCTTGTCGTCAACATGAAAGTCTCAGGGAAGAAGGGAGAAGATGCACAGAGCAAGCCTGAGGTTAAGTACTATCATGTTGTATCTGTGTAGACCTGGTGGGTACCCACAGAGAACTGGTCAACACAGTGCTGCCTAAATAAATAGAAAGGTAAGACTGAGAAGATGTGCAAAGGTTCATAGAGATGTCCAATACAATGAAGTTTTTAAAAAGCAAAAAAAAAAAAAAAAAATGATAGAGCCAAGAGGTTAAGAAAAATAGGCATATAAGTCAGGAGAGAGATAATTATAATAAAAGCATTATAAGGTTCTGGAGGAGGGTAATAAGAATTAACTCTACACTCACTAAGTATGCACATTAAAATTTTTTAAAGAAATAAAGTGAGCCTACATAACATGGTGAAACCCTGTCTCTGCAAAAAATTAAGGAAAAAAAATTAGCTGGGCATGGTGGCACACGCCTGTAGCCCCAGCTACTAGGGAGGCTGAAGTGGGAAGATTCCTTGAGCACGGGAGTTTGAGGCTGCAGTGAGCTGTGATCATGCCACTGCACTCCAGCCTGGGCAACAGAACAAGACCCTGTCTCAATTTTTTTTTTTTTTAAGAAATAAAATCTATATATTTCCATTCAGTGGAGGAAAAACAAATGAGAAAAAATTAATCTAAACAAAAAGGCAAAGAAGAATAAAAATTTATCACAGAAAAATCTGGACAGAAAGGAAACATAAAATAAGTGACAGAAATAAATTCTACCGTGTTAGTAATTACAATATATATGTCGAACTTTCCAGGCAAAATGTAGAGATTGATCAGACGCGGTGGCTCACCCTGTAATTCCAGCACTTTGGGAGGCTGAGGTGGGTGGATCACTTGAGCTCAGGAGTTCAAGACCAGCCTGGCTAACATGGTGAAACCCTGTCTCTACTAAAAAAAAAAAAGAAAGAAAGAAATTAACCGGACATGGTGGCATGTGCCTGTAGTCCCAGCTACTCAGGAGGCTGAGTCAGGATAATCACTTGAACCCAGGAGACGGAGGTCACAGTGAGCTGAGATCATGCCACTGCACTTCAGTGTGAGCAACAGAGCAAGACTCTGTCTCAAAAAAAAAAAAAAGAAAAAAGAAAACACACAGATTATCAGATTGGATTTTAAAAACAAAAATCTTGCTATATAGCGTTTAGTAGGTACAGATAGACATAAGTAGACATAAAATACAATGATAGAGAAAGGTTGAAATTCAGATGGTGAAACATAGGCCCAGTGCTTTGGGAGATGGGAGATGACTTAAGGCTAGGTGTTCAAAGCCAGCCTAGGCAACCTGGTGAGACTCCATTTCTAAAAAAAAAAAAAAAAAAAAAAAAAAAAATTAGCTGGGTGTGGTGATGCATGCCTGTAGTCCTAGCTACTTGGAAGGCTGAGGCGAGAAGAGTGCTTGAGCAGAAGAATTTGAGGTTACAGTGAGCTAGGATCCTGCCATTGCACTCTAGCCTGGGTGACAGAGTGGGATCCCGTCTCTCTAAAAAATAAGAATAAATAAAATCAAGCAAGCACTAACCCCCTCAAAAAGCAAGCAAGCTGGAGTCGCCATGTCAGTATCAGACAAAGAAAACCTTACAGCAAAAAGTAGTATTAGAGAAAAAGGGGCTCACTTAATAATGACAAGATTCAAGGAGTTAAAACAATTCTAAATTTACATGCAGCTAATGACATAGCATCAAAATATATAAGGCAAAAGCCGATTAATACGAAGTAGAAAAATCTGCCAACATAATAGGAGACAACAAGCTCTCAGTAATTGACCAATCAAGCAAACCAAAAAAATTAGAGAGGCTGTGAAAGATTTGATTGACACAGATAATATGCTTTATTGCCTTTATTTTGTATTTGCCTATATTTTGTATTTGCTATATATTAATACAAAATATATTGCCTATATTTTGTATTTGCTGTTCGTTTAACAAATACTTACATAGGGCTTATTATGGACCAGGCTTTTGTCAAGAACTGCAAAGTTTTTTTGACCTAATACCTTTGAGAGCCAAGATGGTATCACTGGTCACTTCAGTGAAATTCAGGGATAAATTTCATACTGCCTTTTCTGATTGGATGACTCCCATTATAAGGATAACTCCCCATAGAGTATACATAAATAACAAGTCAGTTACCTCTGAGCAGTTTAGGGTAGCCTCATTTGACGAGATCTCTGCAGTTGTCCGAGGGTCATACAATCTACTCGTGGTGTTTCCTTAAGGTCTCTTACCACTCACTATAAGGTTTAAGTCACCGTGATTTACAGAAGGAGGCAAATTAATGCCTAGCTTCCACATACCAAGGGTGCTCATGGTGGTCCTGGGAAAAAAACGTGTTGTTTATCATTTTTGGGCCCCCCAAGTAGGATGTTACATCAGCTGGGTAGGCACAGGTTGACAGTGCCTCCAACATAGCCTCCCAGAAAGTCTGTAGCTCTAGGGTTCCTAGACCAGTTCAAAAAACTGGATATGGTCCTTATTTTTGTTCTTTGTTTTTTGTTTGTTTGTTTGTTTTGAGACAGAGTCTCACTCTGTTGACCAGGCTGGAGTGCAGTGGTGTAATCTCAGCTCACTGCAACCTCCACCTCCCAGGCTCAAGCAATTCTCCCGCCTCAGCGTCCCAGGTAGCTGGGATTACAGACATGCTCCACTGCCACCAAGCTAATTTTGTTTTTTTGTTTGTTTGTTTGTTTGTTTGTTGTATTGTTAGTAGAGACGGGGTTTCACCATGTTGGTCAGACTGGTCTCAAACTCCTGACTTCAAATGATCCACCCACTTCAGCCTCCCAAAGTGCTGGGATTACAGGAATGAGCCACCATGTCCAGCCTGGTCCTTATTTTTGAAGGAACTACAAGAAGGTAGCCAGCTCACCCTGCTGTATTTATCCACACCACCAGCCAGTGGCATTCATCCACTCAGTGGAATGGCTGAAGAATGGCTAAAGGAATGGGGGTGAGGAAGGCATCTGGAGGTGCTGATTGGTGTTTTATGGGAAGGTGCAAGAGATAGGTCCAGGTCCAGCCCCTGCTGATGCCAGCAAACTTTTAGCTAAGATGAAGGAGGATGATGGTCAAATCAAGGTCAGAGTGGTCTGGCAGGGGCTGGCAGACTCAGCAGCCAATTAAATGTAATGGGGCCGGGCGTGGTGGCTCATGCCTGTAATCCCAACACTTTGGGAGGCTGAGGTAGGTGAATCACCTGAGGTCAGGAGTATGAGACCAGCCTGGCTAATATGGTGAAGCCCCATCTCTACTAAAAATACAGAAGAAATTAGCCAGGCGTCGTGGCACATGCCTGTAGGCTGAGGCAGGAGAATCACTTGAACACGGGAGGTGGAGGTTGCAGTGAACCAAGATCGCGCCACTGCCCTCCAGCTTGGGCGACAGAGTGAGGCTTTGTCTCAAAAAAATAAAATAAGGGGCTTGCAACAGTTTGAGAAAACCAGGGTATTTTCCTTTGTAAGGAGGCTCCAGAAGCAGTTCTGATAGACAAAGATCATTACTGTCCTCCTCTCTCCCATATCTCCCAGGGACTGAGGTGGTCCCTGTGGTCCCTTCCTGGCCAAAGTCATTACTCTCCCTCCACGGTGTCTCATTCCAGTAGCTATAAATTAACCTTCTGTCACACCCAGGCCTAAGGGTCAGGTACAAGAAGGACAAGGCCATTTTTTCCCTAGAAATCCAGGCCAAAAGAAATACCTAACAATTTCATTATTTGTTATTTTTTTTTTTTTTTGAGACAAAGTCATGCTCTGTCACCCAGGCTGAAGTGCAGTGGCATGGTCTCAGCTCACTGCAGCCTCTGCCTCCTGGGCTCAAGCAATTCTCCTGCCTCAGCCTCCTGAGTAGCTGGGACTACAGGCGCACACCACCACACTGGACTAATTATTTTGGGGATATTTTTAGTAGAGACGGGGTTTTGCCATGTTGCCCAGGCTGGTCTCGAACTCCTGACCTCAAGTGATCCACCCGCTTCGGGCTCCCAAAGTCCTCCCAAAGTGCTAGGATTACAGGTGTGAGCCACTGCACCCGGCCCAATTTCATTAATTAAATAGTTAGGTCTAAATGTCTTGATACATATTCATGTCTTCACAACTTAGTAGCCATTTGAAAGAAAGAACACATATGAGTTGAAATAAAAATAATACTTTTATCCCTTTTTTTTTTTTTTTTTTTTGAGATGGAGCCTCTTTCTGTGGCCAGGCGGAAGTGCAGTGGTGTGATCTCGGCTCACTGCAACCTCTGCCTGCCGGGTTCAAGCGATTCTCCTGCCTCAGCCTCCCGAGTAGCTGGGACTACAGGCACGTGCCACCACACCCAGCTAATTTTTGTATTTTCAGTAGAGACAGGGGGTTTCACCATGTTGGCCAGGCTGGTCTCGATCTCTTGACCTCGTTATCCGCCTGTCTCAGCCTCCCTAAGTGCTGGGATTACAGGCGTGAGCCACTGCGCCTGGCACTTTTATCCCATTCTTTTTTTTTTTTTTTTTTTTTTTTTTTTTGAGACGGAGTCTCGCTCTGCCGCCCAGGCTGGAGTGCAGTGGCCGGATCTCAGCTCACTGCAAGCTCCGCCTCCCGGGTTCACACCATTCTCCTGCCTCAGCCTCCCGAGTAGTTGGGACTACAGGCGCCCGCCACCGCGCCCGGCTAGTTTTTTGTATTTTTTAGTAGAGACGGGGTTTCACCGTGTTAGCCAGGATGGTCTCGATCTCCTGACCTCGTGATCCGCCCGTCTCGGCCTCCCAAAGTGCTGGGATTACAGGCTTGAGCCACCGCGCCCGGCCAATCCCATTCTTAAGTAACCACAACTACTTGCTAATGGGATGTGCTGGGAGCTGCTGAAACCTTGGTATCAGGTTGGACACCACCACACTTATTTCCTCTACACTGGTATTCATACAATATTTACTTTTTATCACAGCAACTGCAGAAAGTCCAACTTCACGAAGTTAGAATGTTATCTAAAGGATAATAATCTAATGTTGAAACCATGATCTATCTTTTCATAGCAGTTTGCATGATTTCCTACAGATGTTGAGTATCATCATGTTTCCCTTAAAAATTTAAAATATTCTCTGGTGCTCCATGGGGCTTTCTGCTGTGGCACCTTGGGTGCCTCAGGACACAGTTTGAGAACTGTGGTCTCACACAGAATTGTTCTTCAGTTTGGGGGACAAAATTCTTGGAGAAAAAAATCAAAATCAGATTGTCATGCCTTTTTTTTTTTTTGAGATGGAGTCTTGCTCTGTTGCCCAGACTGGAGCGCAGTGGTGCAATCCTGGCTCACTGCAACCTCCTCCTCCAGGTTCAAACAATTGTCATCTCGTAGCCTCCTGAGTAGCTGGGATTACATGTGTCCACCACCATGCCCAACTAAGTTTTGTATTTTTTTAGTAGAGATGGGGTTTACCATGTTGGCCATGCTGGTGTCGAACTCCTGACCTTAGGTGATCTGCCAGCCTCGGCCTCCCAAAGTGCTGGGATTATAGGCATCAGCTACCACGCCTAGCCCAGATTGTCATACTTGATATTACTCATAATTAGTTTGAATATTAACAAATTATATAAAGAGTTAATATTAAACACACACACACACACACACACACACACTTAATCGGCATTGAAGTTGAGTCCCCTAGGCCCCCTTTTGGCTGGGCAGCCACCACGGGGTGAACTAACCAGGTGGGATGCGGCTCCCATTAGGAGAAAGAAAGAAGCATCGTGCCCAGAAGCAAATCCTGAATTTTCAAAATAGTTCTATAGAACATCCCCACTTTTCATCTTGATTAGTACCCAGGCAGTGGTCAAGAGGGAAGGCTGTCTTTCTATGAATGGTCATATTCAGGGACCAAACTATCTTACTAATATATAGGGACCAGGAAAAGGCAATGGAGGCAGAGTCAGAAATTGTATTGAGCTGATTTTTGAGGAGGCTGTTCCAACACTCAACAATACTAGATGGCTGGGCCCAGTGACTCATGTGTGTAATTCCAGCACTTTGGGAGGCTGAGGCGGGAGGATGACTTGAGCCCAGAGTCAAAACCAGCCTGGGTAACATAGAAAGACTCATTCTCTAAAAAAAAATAAAAATAAAAATAATTAGCTGAATGTGGTGGCACATGCCTGTAAGTCCCAGCTACTTGGAAGGCTGAGGCAAAAGGATCGCTTGAGCCCAGGAATTCAAGGCTACACTGAGCTATGATCACACCACTGTACTCTAGCCCGGACAACAGAGAGAAACCCTGTCTCTAAAAAAATAAAAAATAGAAAATACTGGATACCTGTGGATGATGGGCAGTCTAAAAGTCCCATTGACGACGTTGTGCCCATTGCCATAAAAGGTTGTTAGACTGCAATGTCCAGAAAGCCAGAAGTATGACGAAGATTAGTTTAAAGCACCTCAAAGTTAGTTTCATGTGCCAGAATCAGTTGATTGGACCAGGACAACAGCACTGTAACCTGAAAAAGTGTCAACAGCAGTGAGCCAGAAGCCCCAAAAGGGGTTCAAAGGTTGGATGGACTCAACTGCCACACCCTGTGCAATGCAGCCTCCTCCCCAGAGACAAACAGCTCGCCTGTTACTCCTTTTATTAGGAGTCGCAAGTCTGGCATGCAGTGATAGCTTGTGCATCTGAAGCAGAGTCCTCTACTGGGTGCCCAGTCTGTGGGCGGTGTGCTGCCATGTCTGGTACAATGATCGATCCAGAAAGCAAAGGTGTTAGTCTGGGCGGTGCAGACTCAATTGGCACCTTGATTCCAGTTGGTCTCATCAGAGAATACACCCTTACCATGGGCACCTAGATCGACCAAGACAGTTCAATCAGCAGCTGCAATTTGTTTCCACAGTTCGTGGCCAAAGACAAACCCAAAAAAGACAAAAATCTTTTTTTTTTTGAGACAGAGTCTTGCTTTATGGTCCAGGCTGGAGTGAAATGGTGCAATCTTGGCTCACTGCAACCTCTGCCTCCCAGGTTCGAGCCATTCTCTTGCCTCAGCCTCTGAAGTGGCTAGGATTACAGGCACCCGCCACCACACCCAGCTAATTTTTGTATTTTTAGTAGAGATGGGATTTCACCATGTTGGCCAGGCTAGTCTCGAACTCCTGACCTCAGGTGATCCGCCTGACTTGGCCTCCCAAAGTGCTGGGATGACAGGCGTGAACCACTGTACCCAGCTGACATAAATCTTTTTTTAAAAAGTATTACTTTTAGACATGTGCCTCACTATATTGCCCAGGCTAGAGTGCAGTGACTGTTTACAGGTGCAGTCACAGCTCACTGCAGCCTCTAACTCTTGCACTCAAGTGATTCTCCCACCTCAGCCTCCCAAATAGCTGGGACTGCAGGTGTGCACCCATACCAGGCTAGAGCAATATTTAATCTGCCAGTTTGTAGTTTTCCAAGTGGCACAACTAAGGAGCTAGGTCATTGTCAGCAGCCTGAGTCAGTAAAAATATAACAGGAGGTTCATCAAAGAGGACTGACCTGGGCTATGAGAATAGCCGTGAGTTCTGCCTACCAAGTGGAACGAGCATATCTGCTTTCCATTCCGCACAGCAGCCCAGTGGACAGCACTGACTTCAGCTTAGCCAAGCCATCAGTGAACCAGGCACAGGCTTTTAGGGGAACCTTTGTGGATTGTGAGCTATGGGGTGGAGGATAAAATTTCCCCTAGAAGAGTAGCTGCCTTTTTTTTTTTTAAATGTAAAGCCAAAATGCCACTAGGGCCAGGCCAGCTGCATACTGAATGTATCATTTCCATTGGACAAGAGAGGCTTGTCAGGCCCTTCCCACATTGTTAGCTTTGAGTTGGAATCATGCCACCCCAAAATGGGACTATCAGTCACAAGGCCTTTATGAGGATGTGCTGTGTACCCTTTGTCAGGTGCTCAGGTTTTTTTGTTTCTTTGTTTGGTTTTTGAGACAGAGTCTCGCTCTGTCGCCCAGGCTGGAGTGCAGTGGCACGATCTTGGCTCATTGCAAGCTCCACCTCCCAGGTTCATACCATTCTCCTGCCTCAGCCTGCCCAGTAGCTGGGACTACAGGCGCCCACCACCTTGCCCGGCTAATTTTTTGTATTTTTAGTAGAGACAGGGTTTCACTGTGTTAGCCAGGATGGTCTCGATCTCCTGACCTCGTGATCCACCCACCTCAGCCTCCCAAAGAGATGGGATTACAGGTGTGAGCCACCGTGCCCGGCAAGGTGCTTAGGGTTTTTTAAGACAGCGTCTTGCTCTTGTCATCCAGGCTGGAGTGCAGTGGTGTGATCCTGGCTCACTGCAGCCTTGAACTTCTGAGCTCAAGCAATCCGCTCGCCTCAACCTCCCAAGTAGCTGGGACTACAAGTGAATGCCACCTCTCCTGGAGAATTTTTAATTTTTTTTTTTTGTAGAGATGAGGGTCTTGCATGTTGTCCAGGCTGGTCTCAAAATCCTGGCCTCAAGTGATCTTCCTGCCTCAGCCTCCCAAAGGGCTGGGATTACAGACATGAGTGCTCGGTTTTGACGAGAACCCAACAGCAAATTAAGAGCTGCTTTTCAAAAGGGGTGTATCTCTTAACGTCGGGAAGACAACAAATCTAAAACCCCCAAGAGGCACCTCCAGGTGATGGTTGCCTCCCTTTGGCACATGCCCCAATGAGCAAAATCATCAATCAGCAGGACTTAGGTCAAAGGGGTCATTAGGGTTGTGGGGTCCCGAAGACCCTAGCACTGCTCTATGTGCAGTACTTACCGGTGGGTAGAATCCCCTTCAGCCTTTATGAGCATTCATAGAACATTGATGTAAAACACCAGTGCCTGTTGTACATGCAGCTTGGGGAGCCACAAGGACTGTAATGTTGAATAGACTCAAAGCCCTCCTCTATAAGGCCAGTGTCCTGGAAAAGTGACGGACATTCTTCCGCCGGGAGGAAGCTAGGAGACTTTCCTGCCATTATCAGTTTTTTTTCCCTATATGCTCAGAAATGTGGTTACGGATTCTTTAGTGCATACTTGCAGCATTCACACAATAATAGTCATGCCTCTATTCTTTCAACCAGAACTTATTTGGTGCCTATGATGGGCAAGAAATTAGAAGTCCTGGGGATACAGGCATGAACAAAACCATCTCTACTCTATAGCTTGTGTTCTAGGGGGAATATCAGACAGAAAAAGGAAATACATGATATGTCAGATGGTGACAAGTGCTACGGAGAAAAAGAAAACAAGAAAAGGGGTGTAAAGAGTGTCAGAGGCCAGGCGCGGCTCACTCCTGTAATCTCAGCACTTTGGGAGGCTGAGGTGGGTGGATCACTTGAGGCCAGGAGTTCAAGACCAGCCTGGCCAACATGACGAAACCCCGTCTCTACTGCAAAAAAACAAAACAAAACAAAACACAATAACAAAAATTAGCCAGGTGTGGTGGCGCGTGCCTGTAGTCCCAGCTACTGGGGAGGCTGAGACATAAGAATTGCTTGAACCCAGGAGGTGGAGGTTGCAATGAGTCGAGATAGCGCCACTGCACTCCAGCCTGGGTAATAGAGTGAGACTGTCTCACAAAAATAACAACTTAAAAATTTAAAAAAAGAAAAAAAAAAAGAGTGTCAGGGATGGGAGCTTACTAATTTATGTAGGGTGGTCAAGAAAGTCTCAGAGACCTGAAGAAATGGAGGAAACAAGACATGCAGCTATCTGGGGAAAGCAAGTTCTACGCAGGGAGAAAAATAATGGGGAAGCCCTGCACCTGGAACTGGCCTGCTGCAAGACAAAAGTAGCAAGGCCTGTGCCACTGGAGTGGGATGGCCCAGGAGGAGAGCGGGACATGAGGCCCCTGGGGCCCCAGGAAGGTCCCATGCTAACTTCTGCAACAGACTGAACAGACTGGCGGTGGGTAGGAGCGGGTGATGTATCATTGAAGAGGCAAAATGGGGCCGAGCATAGTAGCTCATCCCTGTAATCCTAGCACTTTGGGAGGCCAAGGCGGGAGGATTGATTGAGCCCAGGAGTTTGAGATCAGCCTGGGCAACATGCTAAACCCTGTCTCTACAAAAAAATATAGAAATTATTTTTCTATATTTCATATCATGGTGATGTGTGCCCTTTTTTTTTTTTTTAGGCTGAGTTTCACTCTTGTTTGCCCAGGCTGGAGTGCAATGGCACGATCACGGCTCACCGCAACCTCCGCCTCCCAGGTTCAAGCGATTCTCCTGCCTCAGCCTCCCTAGTAGCTGGGATTATAGGCATGTGCCACCACGCCCGGCTAATTTTGTATTTTTTAGTGGAGACGGGGTTTCTCCATGTTGGTCAGGCTGGTCTCGAACTCCCAACCTCAGGTGATCCGCCCGCCTCCGCCTCCCAAAGTGCTGGGATTACAGGCATGAGCCACCGCGCCTGGCTATGTGTGCCTTTGTCAAAAAAAAAAAAATAAAATAAAAAGAGGCAAATGTAAAAATCTGATAAAAGGATGTTTGGCTGAGAGTGGTAGTGCTGGAAGTGGGGAGAGATGCTAATAGTCTGGACAAATTTCTTTGGATTATTTTGAAAAATGTAACCACAACACCATTATCACAGCTCAAAAGAATGAACAACAATCATTTAATATTATCAAATATCTAGTCAATATACAAATGTCCCTAACTGTCTCAGGATTTTTTTTTTTTTAAAGTTTGTTAGAATTGTCAAAGATAAACAAAGCCAGGCCGGGCACAGCTTCTCATGCCTGTAATCCTAGTGCTTTGGGAGGTTGAGGGAGGATAATCACTTGAGGCCTGGAGTTTGAGATCAGCCTGGGCAACATAGTGAGACCCCTCTACCAAAAAATTTTAAAAATTACCCGGACATGGTGATGTGTGCCTGTAGTCCCAGCTACTCAGGAGGCTGAGGTGAGAGGATCACTTTAACTCGGGAGGTCGAGGCGGCAGTGAGCAATAACCACAAGTGCATTGCAGACAACATCTCTAAAAAATTAAAAATTAAAAAGCCAGACACCAGTTAAAGCAGTGAAGACAGATTTTATTTAGTAACTACTAACAGTAGGGGAACAGCTGAGTTCCATTCTAATTTTCAAAGAGGTAACTGGACCTCTTAAAGGGAGAAAGAGATGCGGGGTGTGGTGGCTCATGCCTATAATCTCAACACTTTGGGAGGCTGAGGTGGGAGGATCTCTTGATCCCAGGAGTTCAAGGCCAGTCTGGGGAACAAAGTGAGACCTTGCCTCTATTTTTTTTTTTTTTTAAATTAGCCATAATCCCAGCTACTCAGGGGGCTGACATGGCAGGATTGTTGAGTATTGGAGGTCGAGGCTGCAGTGAGCCATCCACCTCCCCCATTCTCTTTCTCCTTTTGAGACAGGATCTTGCTTTGTCACCCAGGCTGGAGGGCAGTGTTGTGATCATAGCTCACTAGAAATAGAAAGTTTAAAGCCATGATTCTGGGTGAGATTGCTGAGGGAAGCAGGGTAGATGGACAAGAGAAACCTTGAAAGGCCAGAGCCCTGGACATTCCATGTTTAGAGCTGGAGAGATAAGGAAGTGCCAGGAAAGGAAGTGAGGCACACACATAGCCCCTGACATAAACCATCCACACTGTCATGGCTCAGTGGTCCAGGATCACCCGAAGCAGACGATCCTCCTACTGATGTATCTTCAAAAGCCTGCAGTAGCCTAACACTAAGCCCCAGTGCCCATGCCACTCACCTCACTTCATCTCATCACAACGACATTGTACCAACCATCTCACATCATCACAAGGATGAGTACAATAAGATGTTGAGAACCACATTTACATAACTTTTATTACAGTATATTGTTATAATTGTTCTTTTCTTACTGCTGTTGTTAATCTCCTACTGTGCTAAGTTATAAATTAAACTTTATCATAGGTATGTATGAGTAGGAAAAAACAGTATATCTACAGCTCAGTGCTTTCCAGTTTCAAATATCCACTGGGGGTCTTGGAACTTGTCCCCTGCAGATAGGAGGGGACTACTGTTTTGTATCCTGTGGGGCTGTATGTGTGGAGAGAGGGTGAATATGGGAGTGGTCTGTATGTGTGTGAAGGGGATCCATATGTGTGGGTGAGTGGGTGAGGGAGGTGTTTGCTGGAGCCGTATCCTTTGAGTGGACAACAGGGAATGGGATCTAAGGCCCACAGAAGGGTCTGGTCTCAGGGAAGAGCAGAGTTCATCCATAGTTTCTTTTCTTTCTTTCTTTCTTTTTTTTTTTGAGACTGAGTTTCGCTCTAGTTGCCCAGGCTGGAGTGCAGTGACACGATTTTGGCTCACTGCAACCTCTGCCTCCCGGGTTCAAGCAATTCTCCTGCCTCAGCCTCCCAAGTAGCTGGGATTACAGGCATGTGCCACCACGCCCAGCTAATTTTGTATTTTTAGTAAAGACAGGGTTTCTCCATATTAGGCTGGTCTCAAACTCCCGACCTCAGGTGATCCGCCCACCTTGGCCTCCCAAAATGCTGGGACTACAGGCGTGAGCCACCACACCCAGCCAAACAGTTCATCCATAGGAATAGGAGACAAGAACAGGCACCTGGACACAGACTCAAGATGTGGTAGTGGGAACCACACCCTCTCCGACTGCTTCTATTTTTCTTTTTTTTGACACAGTCTTGCTCTGTCACCCAGGCTGGAGTGCAACGGCGCAATCTTGGCTCACTGCAACCTCCGTCTCCTGGGTTCAAACAATTCTCGTGCCTCAGCCTCTTGAGTAGCTGAGATAACAGGTGTGTGCCACCATGCCTGGCTCATTTTTGTATTTTTAGTGGAGATGGGGTTTCACCGTGTTGGCCAGGCTGGTCTCAAATTCCTGACCTCAGGTCATCCGCCTGCCTCAGCCTCCCAAAGTGCTGGGATTACAGACATGAGCCACCATGCCAGGCCGATTGCTTCTGTTTTCTTAATGCATTAAGAAGCAGTGTCCTCAGC